>NC_073378.1:123618415-123770915 GCF_028641065.1 Leucoraja erinaceus | reverse complement strand
ACATTTTCATCCAAATTGTTAATATACATGACAAATAACAGGTGACCCAAATGTATGCAGCACATCTAGGGTCACAGACCTCCGTATCTGAAAAAAACCATCCTCCATCCTCCAGTACCACCGAATAACAGAACCATTTTGCATTCAGATATGTGTAGGAAGGAACTGCAGATGCTGGTTTAAACCGAAGATAGACACAAAATGCTGGAGTAACTCAGCAGGACAGGCAACATCTCTGGAGAGAAGGAATGGGTGACGTTTCGGGTCTGAAGAAGGGTATCCGACATGAAACGTCACCCATTCCTTCTCTCCAGAGTTGTCGCCTGCCCCGCGGGGCAACTCCAGCATTGTGTATCCATCTTCGGTGTAAACCAGCATCTGCAGTTCCTTCCGACACACAAGGGATCTAGATCTCCAGGTCACAGTCTGAGAGTAAAGGGTAGGCCATGTAGGACATAAGAGATCGAAATGTCTTCAGTCTGAGGGTGGTGGAAATTTGCAAGTTTCTACCCCCAATGTCTGAAGAGTTCAGTCAGTAGCTACATTCAAAGCAGGGTCATTAGATTTCTAGATGATGAAATCAAGGGATATGGGGATAGTTCGGGACAATGGCACTGAAGCAGAAGATCAGCCAACATTTAGCTGAACGGTGTAGCAGTTGCAAGGGGATGAATGGCCTACACTGTTTTAATTTATTTGCTTCACACTTGGAGAATTTTGCAGAGACAGCATTGGTGCTAGCCCGGTTTGCTTCGAGTTGCCGACTTTATGTATTCCAGGTCTTTGAAGAACGGGATATACAGGTCGACACAAAAAGCTGGAGTAACTCAGCGGGGCAGGCAGCATCTCTGGAGAGAAGGAATGGGTGACCTTTTGGGTCGAGACCTTTCTTCGGACTCGAGGAATCACAGAGGGAGAGCAGCGAGAGAGGGCATCGCAGAAATCTCGTCGGAGAGAGGAGAACTTCTTCAGAGTAGTCATACCTTAAGGAGATTTCGCAGTGGAGCAGACGAACTGCGTAAGAAGGAACTGCAGAGATTGGTTTAACCTGAAGATAGACACAAAAAGCTGGAGTAACTCAGCAGGACAGGCAGCATCTCTGGAGGGAAGGAATGGGTGGCATTTCAGGTCGAGACCCTTCTTCAGACCAGGAATGATTCTACCTGGTGGAACTTGAGCTTTATACCAGCGTGTGAGGTCATGACCATACATATCTTATCTCGAAGGGCAAAGCTTGTGCTGGTGCACCAAAGGCAATGATGAACTTCAATGTCTGCCTTCATTGAAAGGTGGCTTCAATTCAATTCAATTCAATTCAACTTTAATGTCATCGCACAAATACAAGTATGAGTACAACGAAATGCAGTTTTGCGTCAGTCCGTAGTAGTTGTGCATAAAGAAATAAAAAAAATAGAAAGAGAGAAGATACAGAATAATCAAAAAATACAGAATAATTAAACAATGGGGACGGAGGGACCGGAGAAATCTATCGGCGGGACTCCGAGTTCAGCAATGTAATTGTATTATTGTAGAAGCTGTTCCTCATCCTACTAGTACGTGACCTGAGGCTCCTGTACCGCCTCCCTGATGGGAGGAGGGCAAACAGTCCATGGTTGGGGTGTGAGGGGTCTTTGATGATCTTCCCAGCCCGTCTCAGACACCGTTTTCGGTGGAGGGCATCCATGGCAGGGAGCGGGGCACCGATGATGTGCTGCGCGGTTTTCACCACCCGTTGTAGTGCCTTCCTGTCCGCAGCAGTGCAGCTGCTGTACCATACCGTGAAGCAGGTGGTCAGGATACTCTCTATGGTACAGCGGTAAAAGTTGGTCAGGATCCGGGGGGACAGGTGGGCTTTCTTGAGCCTCCTCAGGAAGTAAAGGCGCTGCTGTGCCTTTTTGATGTGGCTTCTGAGATCTGGGGAGATTCTCAGGATCTCGCTGAGGATCTATGAAGCGGTGTTGTGCAGTGGGGTGGGTTAGCAAGGGCCTTAATTTTGCACAATTAGAAAGCTCATTGTGGCTTGTTTATTAGCATTCAATAGGGAAACAAATGGAAACAAGTGGGCACTGATAGTGAATCGCAATAGTGAATCGCAATAGTGAATCGCAATAGTCTGAAGGAGGGTCTCCACCCCAAATGTCACCCATTCCTTCCATGCCGCCTGTCCCGCTGAGTTACTCCAGTGTCTATCTTCGGTGTAAACCAGCTTCCTTCCCACACAATGGTGAACAAAATCCACCCAACACACTCAGATTCTACTTCTTGTGCGCTAAAAGGTAGTAAATCGAAAAGCAACATGGAATTGCACCTCTTGTACGGAGACAAAGTACTCTGCACATAATGCACAACAGCACTTGGAACACACCAACTCCATGAACTGCATTGGCAGCACGGTGGCACAGCGGTTGAGTTGCTGCCTTACAGCTCCAGAGACCCGAGTTTGATTCTGACTCGGGGTGTTGTCCGTGTGGAGTTTGTACGTTCTCCCCATGACCTCTATGGGTTTTCTCCGGGTGCTCAGGTTTCCTTCAACTCTCCAAAGATGTACAGGTTTGTAGGCTAATTGGCGGGTAAAATTGTAAAAAAGGAATTGTCCCTCGTATGTGCTGGATAGTGTAAAAGCCCTGTCCCACGGTACGAGTTCATTCCAAGAGCTCTCCCGAGTTTTCCCTGATTCAAACTCGGAGATTTACGGTAATGGCCACTCGCCGGTACTCGGGACTCTCGTCAACATTTTTCAACATGTTGAAAAATCTTCACGAGTCTTCCTGTGCTTACCTGCCGTTAGCGAGTCTTCCTGAGCACCTGCCGTTAGCTTTACGAGCCGCTAAGAGACGTACCTGCTATGTACATTCTCCGTGCTTACCACGAGTTAGATTTTTTTTAAACTCAGGAGAGCTCTTGGAATGAACTCGTACCGTGGGACAGGGCTATTAGTGGGGGTGGGGGGGTGGGGGGGGGAGATTGCTGGATGGCCAGGACTCGGTGGGCCAAAGGGCCCATTTTCATGCTGCATCTCTAAACTAAACCAAATCCAAAAACATTTCACAAAAGGACATTTACTATTAAAGTTTCAGGGTCTAAATATCAAGCGATCTTCTTTAAAAACAATAAATCAAATAAAATATGTACATGGAATAACGACCAGGGTTTAACAAAATCCATGCATCACACTGCAACACTGATACTAATAAGTGTGACTGACTGACTGACTGCAACTTGATTTGTCCCAGATGCACTCCTTGAAATTGTCTTAGCAAACTCTTACATACAGATGGCTTGAAGATTGAACACCCAAAATATATGCAGCAATTTTGCCATCATTCCTTTCACAAGTTACACTGGGCAATGTCACATAGGTGGATCAATATATTTACAAGTACCTGCCTGCGATGAACAAAGGAGTTCCTGCACACTATTCGTCCAACAATTCCTGTCACGACTTCAGCCTCCTCAAATCTGATCGCATGTGCTCATGGGCTTGCGGGGTAATATTCACAATAACTCCATGTAAATAAATGTGCCAAAATAGTTTGGGAATATTTCATGGCATGAATGTTAATGCAGACCAGATTCCACTTGTTGTTCAACTGCAAAAGTCTGGAACACCAATATGGTTCACATTTGGATGTCCATCCACATGGTTCCACCCAGTATATCTACTGTCAACAGTTTGCTCTTTGGACCGAGTCCAAAACACAAGAGAAAACTCACTCTGACAATATAATCCACGGCCCTTATTCCTGTTTCTGAATAGTTATTAAAAGTGGAGAAACATCACTTGGCAGACGACATCTTTTAACATGCCACATATGAAACCAATTCAGTCTGAGATAAAGTAAGTGTGGGTATTAGATGAAGCTCTTTGTGAAAATTATATTCTAAGTTTTAAACGGTAGACAAAAATGCTGGAGAAAAACTCAGCGGGTGAGGGCAGCATCTATGGAGCGAAGGAATAGGCGACGTTTCGGGTCGAGACCCTTCTTCAGATTGATGTCCGGGGGGGGGGGGGGGAGAAAGGAAGAGGCGGGAAACAGTGGGCTTGTGGGAGAGCTGGGAAAGGAGGTGGGGAAGGGAGGTGGGGAAGGGAGGGGGGGGAAGGGAGGAGGGGAAGGAAGAGGGGAAGGAGGAGGGGAAGGAGGAGGGGAAGGTGGAGGGGAAGGTGGAGGGAAAGTGGAGGGAAAGTGGAGGGGAAGGTGGAGGGAAAGTGGAGGGAAAGTGGAGGGAAAAGTGGAGGGAAAGGAGGCAGGAAAGGAGGAGGGAAAGGAGGAGGGAAAAGAGGAGGGAAAGGAGGAGGAAAGCAAGTACGATCTGAAATTAGGTTGTAGAGTTGGAGGAAAAGAGGAACATGGGGAGGGGGCAGTGAGAGGAGGTTGCTATACTTCAGAGAGAGGAGGAGATTGGAGGGAAGGAGGAATCACAGAGGGGGGACAGTGAGAGGAGGTTGCTATACTGTCTTCAGAGAGAGGAGAATTTTTTTTTTAATTATCGCAGGGCATCTTAAAAAGAGATTGTATATTCATGTTAAAATTAAGCATGTGGGGAAAGAAAACATGTTTTCAGATACAGGTCTGAAGAAGGGCCTCGACCCGAAACGTCACCCATTCCTTCTCTCCAGATATGCTGCCTGTCCCGTTGAATTACTCCAGCACTTTTTGCCTATTTACGTATACAGACTTTCCATGTACAGGTATTTAAAGTATGGAAAAAGGAGCCAATTTAAATACAATACCATAACTTTGTACCAAAATTTGAAAGTTGAGTATTAAAAAAAAACTGCGTACTTAGTTACACCAATTCTTGGTCGGCAGGGCCTATCAAATTTTCAGCCCCAAAATTTAATGATAACACGAGAAAAAGGACATTACTTCGATCCATCGTAGAAATAGCAAGAGGACTTGGGGAAGCTTTATTCAACATTTTCACACAATATAAATTGTCCCCTCTCCAACCGTTATAATAATTCTTTCACCTTTATACGGTGGAACGGACTTGACAACAAACAGGGACTTAAATTGTTGAATTTCATTGTAGCCCAGATTCTGTTTTGCTTTTTTTTTTCTGGTTTAGGGGGCTTTTGTATTTCTCTTTTTTCTCTTTTTTCTTTTTTTTTTCTTTTTGTTTTTGTTTTTATATATACACAAGTTTTCTTTTAAACACTTAACTATATTTACATCGAGACCGGGGAGGTCTATATTCAATGTGTATGTTGACACTGGACTCATATTTAGGTTATACTTGTTATTAATGTAATCCTGATCCCTATGTATCAATATCATTGTTATGGTTATCATTATTTTTTTTTTTTTTTTTTGTTTTGTTTTTTGAAAGACAACTGATAAAAAGATTTTAATAGAAAGAAATAGCACAACAAATAAAATGGAAAATACTGCAAATGTTCAGCGGGTCCACCAATATTTACAGACATTATATGTGGTACTCTTAAGAGTGGGAAACCTGACAAACTGCTCCACCCTTGTCTTTTCCATTGTCGGCCGCTGACATGAGTCCGTTTCCCAGCAACATCTACTTCATAACAGGATTTCCCCCTCTTCTGCTGGAGCCCGCAGAAACTCAACATTTGGCTCAATATTAAACAGATAACTCAAGTTTCCACTCAAGCAAGCAGGAAAAGGCAATCTACAGCCAGCCAGCCACCCGCAGGGAAATGGACTGATCTCACTGATGATCGAGACAGGCCTCATATCCAGGAACACCTGGCATTATGAACGTTGGCCTTTGGAAGCTAATCACCAGTCAGAGTTTGCATTGTCATTAAAATTGCATGGGACGGAACTACAGATGCTGAAGATAGACACAAAACACTGGATGAACTCAGCGGGACAGGGAGCATCTCTGGAGAGCAGGAATGGGCGACCTTTTGGGTCGAGACCCTTCTTCAGTCGCAAGAGGATAAGGTGTGAGCTTAGAGGTGTACAAGAGGAATAGATTGGGTAAAGGACTCTTGTGCTTTACCCAGAGTAGGGGAATCATGAACCGCGAGACACAGGTTTAAGGTGAGGGAGGAAAGATTTAATAGGAACCTGAGCGGCAAATGTTTGTTTTACACACAAATGGTGGTAGGTATATGGAATGAGCTGCTGGAGGAGGTAGTTGAGGGAGGTTTTATCACAGTTTAAAAAACATCTGGACAGGCACATGGATTGGATAGGTAGGGGATATGGGTCAAACACAGGCAGTCAGGCTAGTGTAGATAGGGCATGTTGATCGGTGCGGGCAAGTTGGACCGAAGGGCCTGTTCCACGCTGTATGACTATCACTCAATAATATTAAGTCATGAGCTGATTGTAACATTGCTACTGTTACATCAGCCAGACAATGAATATTTCTAAGAGAATAGAATCATTTATATTTATATTTATGGAATTAGCATTGCCAAGACTTAACTAGCAATACTCTACAGATAACTACTAACCAGAAACTCAACAAGGCCAAAGGCATTGTTAGTAACCAGGTAAGGAATTGGACAGGCTAGATGCAGGAAAAATGTTCCCCATGTTGGGGGAGTCCAGAACCAGGGGTCACAGTTTAAGATTAAAGGGGTAGGCCAGTTAGGACTGAGATGAGGAAAAGCATTTTCACCCAGAGAGATGTGAATATGTGGAATTCTCTGCCACAAAAGGCAGTGGAGGCCAATTCACTGGATGCTTTCAAGAGAAAGTTGGATATAGCTCTAATCAGAATCAGGGGATATGGGGAGAAAGCCAGACCAGGTTACTGATTTTGGATGATCAGCCATGATCATATTGAATGGCATTGCTGGCTCGAATGGCCAACTCCTGCACCTATTTCTATGTTTCTAATGCCAATATTATGTACCTGAATATAAATTCATAAGCTTGTCGCAAGTTTCTTTAAAGTGGAATTAGAAATCTGGTCCTTGCCTTGTTTTAACCATCTCTTTGCTTTTCTATACATCCGTCACTCCAATACTACACGGCAGGACCTTTCAAACACTGCCATTAGCTACAAATGATTGTTTGATTGATCAACTATGAGAGACTTAAGACCTCCTTCGACCTCCTTCGACTATGTTGAAGATTAGCTTCGACTAGCTTCGGGAAAATTGGACACCGAATAGCGGAGAGTGAAGACGACCTCCTTCGACTTTGTTGAAGACTATCTACGACTACCTTCAACTACCTTTGATTACCTTTGACTACCCTCGATTACCTATGACTAACATGCCGACCTACTACGACCAAGTTCGACTAAACCTACGAGTAAAAACAATAGCGATTTTTTCCATGGCGAGCGACCTTTTTTTACTCGCAAGCATTTTCCAACATGTTGAAAAATACGCCGCGACCTAGCTGAGGCCTCGAATATGCGGGGACTACTCTCAAGCATGAAGGAGAGTTACAAAGACCTCCTAGGACCTCGTGTCGACCATGCTGCGAGTACGAGTCGAGGGCAATTAGGTCGCCACAGTGGGACAGGCCCTTTACTTTTCTGCTGTTGCGATTATGTATACACTTAAATGTAATGTTGCTGGCCATAAATGAGCTATGTAACAACACAGCAGCAATCTTTCAATTAAAGGGGGCATGGTGGTGCAGCGGTAGAGCTACTGCCTCACAACGCCAGAGACCCTGGATCAATCCCGACTACAGGCGCCGTCTGTACAGCATTTGTATGTTCGCCCTGTGACCTGCGTGGGTTTTCTCCGAGATCTTCGGTTTCCTCCCAAACTCCAAAGATGTACAGGTTTGCAGGTTAATTGACAGTATAAATGTAAATTGTCCCTAGTGTGTGTAGGATAGTGTTAGTGTGCGGGGATTGCGGGTCGGCGCGGACTCTGTGGGCCTGTTTCCACACTGTATCTCTAAACTAAACCCTCTTATTTCTTTGTGCTGATGTGGGAATCCCAAATCCGAATAAAAGTGCAAAGTCTTAAGTGTATTCTTGTTTCGATAGAACTGGAAGAAATCACAAATATATTGGACAACAGCTGCCCGATACATTTCACAAATGTCGCAAGTAAAAGCTATGACGATCCCGTGACAAGGAAAGTGGTGACTATCATAATCATCAGCCATGAGGCATATGCTTTTAGTTTTTTAGTTTTAGATTTAGAGATACAGTGCAGAAACAGGCCATTCCGCCCACCGACTCCACGCCGACTAGCGATCCCCGCACTACCCTACACACACTGGGGACAATTTAACATTAATACCAAGCCAATTAACCTACAAACCTGTACGCCTTTGGAGTGTGGGAGGAAACTGAAGATCTCGGAGAAAACCCACGCAGGTCACGGGAAGAATGAACAGACTCCATACAGACAAGCGCCCCGAACCCTGGTCCCTGGCGCTGTAAGGCTGCGACTCTACTGCTGCGCCTCCGTGCTGCCCTTGGTCTTGAATGATAATGTAGCAGAGCTTTTGCAAAATGGCAGGTGCAGATATAATTGACAGGCCAAAAAGAATCAGCATAAGGAATGTGGACACCGCAAAGTTTTAAAACATCTGTGCTTGGCTCGAAAAAGTGTTGCTGCTTCCCCCTCCACAATCTATTGCCACGGACAAGCTGCCAAAATTCTGTTAACGGCAAATAAAAAAGTATGAGTGGAAAATAGAATGGAGATCAATATTGCCGCACTGTGCGGACATCCAGTGTTAGTATTCCCAACAACCTAAAATCAGGCTCCGTCATAAACCTGGTTTAAATGGACCAGTACAATTGTACAAAGCGTGACAAAAATATTGCTGGTAACTCAAAAAGTCTCAAATCATTGCAATCAGTTATTTGTAAAAGAAAGAAGTTTGCTGAAGAAGTGTCGACCCAAAACGTCACCTAATCCTTTTTCTCCAGAGATGCTGCCTAACCTGCTGAGTTACTCCAGCTTGTTGCATCTATCTTAAGTTGTTTACATAGTTCAATTGATGTGAAAGAAGTCTCGAGAGTCAAGAGCATTGAACCAGACTGCGCAATGAGGTGATGTTAAGACGGATGGCCAAACATTTGGTCAAAGCAATAAGAGGATTCGAGGAATGAGCGGGTTAGCATATGATGAGCGTTTGACATCACTGGGCCGGTGCTCGCTGGAGTTTAGAAGGTTGAAACTTACAGAATAGTGAAAGGCATAGATAGAGTGGATGTGGAGAGGATGTTTCCACTGGTGGGAGAGTCTAGGACCAGAGGTCATAGCCTCAGAATTAAAGGGCGCTCTTTTAGAAAGGACGCGAGGAGGAACTTCTTTAGTCAACCTGTCAAAAAACATTGCCACAGAGGGCTCTGGAGGCAAAGACAGTGGATATTTTTATGGCAGAGATAGATAAATTCTTTGATTAGAACGGGTGGCAAGGGTTATGAGAAGGCAGGAAAATGGTATTAGGAGGCAGAGATAAGCCATGATTGAATTGCGAGTGGATTCGATGGGCCGAATGGCCTAATTCTACTCCAATACCTTGTGTTAAAAGAACAAATGTGAAGCCCAGAGCTCAGGATCCCAGTGATCGACCATCATTGGTGAGGAAATTCAAGTTGGGGGAACAATATATCAGAACCAGACTTAACTGGGAGGATTACAAGGCTTGTTTCAAAGATAGGAAGTCTCATGGTGAGGCACGGAGGACTCTTATAAATGGAGCAAAATACAGCAGGGATTCAGTAGGTCAGGCTGCTTCTGTGGAGGTAAAGGGATTTGCAGGAAGGAATTGCAGATGTTGGCTTAAACAGAAGATAGACACAAAAACCTCTATCTTCGGTTTCTTCCCACACTCCTAAGACGTACGGGTATGTAGGTTAATTGGCTCGGTAAATGTAAAAATTGTAAAAATTGTCCCTAGTGAGTATAGGATAGTGTTAACGTGCGGGCCGAAAGGGTCTGTTTCCGCGCTGTATCTCTAAAGTAAACTAAAATTAAGATGCAAGGGATTAGCAGTGACTTGATCGTATGGATTCAGTACTGGCTAACTGAGAGTTATGGTAGAAGGGTCTGTGGCTGGAGGTCTGTGAACAGTGGAGGTCGGCGGGGATCTGTGCTGGGACCTCTGTATATTCTGCTATCAGGTGAGTTTCAACAATATGAATTGGACATACCACGAGTGGTGAATCGGGGACCATGGTATTTGTTACATGGGGCAAAATGTTTATCACACAATTTCCATCGGTAGGGTGGCACAGCTGGTAGAGCTGCTGCCTCACAGCGCCAGAGACCCAGGTTCGATCCAGATCTCAGGTGTTGTCTGTGTGGAGCCTGCACGTTCTCCCTGTGACCATATGGGTTTTCTTCCACATCCCAAAGACGTACTGGTCTGAAGGTTTTTTTTTTTTAATTTTTTTTTTTTTTTAATTTTTATTAGCAGTACAGTAAATCACATTAATACATCACATATATCTTATTACATTATGTTGTACCACTTCATTTTTTGAGCTTTAAAAAAGATAGAAATAAAAGAAGTAAGCAAGAATCGTGAAGGTGCAGGAAAGTGTTGGGAGAAGAGAACCCCTTAGGGAAGGAATTAGAGAAGGAAGTAAAGAAAAGAAATAAGACCCTAGAAAGAAAAGAAAAAAAATGAAGAAAGGAAAATCAATCGCTCTACTGTAACACAAAACTCCGCAAAAAAGAATATACCAACCGTGTTTTTATTAAAAATTTATTTTATACCCCCCCTTACCAGGTCCTGGTAGCCTTTATGTTTTAACTTATTATTGCATCTTATGCTTGTAATAGTTCCATAAATGCAGACCACGTCTTTTGGAAGTGATCTGCTTTGCCTGCTAGGAGGAGTCTCATCTCTTCCAAGTGTAGTGTTTCGAACATGTTTGAAATTTTTGTTGTTGGTATTGGAGCATTCTTCCAAAATTTAAGTATAAGCTTTTTTCCCATTATTAGCCCATAATTAAGTAAGTTCTTTTGAAACATATTTAATTCTGGGTTACCTTCCGATATTCCAAAAATGATCCATTCTACTTTGGGTAGTACTTTTGTTTTAAATAATTTTGTAAAGATTTCAAATATTTCATTCCAGAAATTTTTAATTTTTATACAGAAAACAAAAGAGTGCGCTATGTTAGCTTCTTGTGACTGACATTTATCACAAATGGGTGAGACATTGGGGAAAAGTTTATTAATTTTAGTTTTTGAATAATATAGTCTATGTAATGTTTTATATTGGATTAGAGTATGTCGTACGTTGACCGAGCATTTATGCACATATAATAAGTGTTTATCCCAGCTCTCTTTTGAAATTTGTATAGCTAGTTCTTGATCCCAGTCTCTTCTAATATTATCTGTTGTAAGTATTTCTATATTCAATATAATATTATATAAGTATGATATTAGATTTGCTGATTCAGCCTTTATCTTCATGGCTTCATCTAATAAGTCTGGGGGCATATTATAATAGTCTTTTGTATATTTTTTCAGATAATCACGGAATTGAAGATATTTAAAATATTGACTTATCTTTTAAAATATATAACTTATCTTTTAAGTTATATTTCAGTTGTAATTGTTGAAATGGTAATAATTTCCCTAATTCATACAGGTCTC
The DNA here is from genome assembly GCF_028641065.1 of Leucoraja erinaceus. Taxonomy (NCBI): domain Eukaryota; kingdom Metazoa; phylum Chordata; class Chondrichthyes; order Rajiformes; family Rajidae; genus Leucoraja; species Leucoraja erinaceus. Next base: position 123,759,394 of record NC_073378.1, on the reverse strand, counting down.
CGAGCGTTTTGATTCCCGTTCTTTCCCATTGTGTAAATGATTTATCTATAATTGAGGGTTTAAACGAAGGGTTATTGGCTATTGGCATTAAAAGAGATAGATTTCTTAATTTTAAGTTCTGTTTTATTTGTTTTCAAGTTCTAATTGTACTATGTATCATTGGATTTTTATTATAATTTTTGTTATTCAAATTCGTTGGTGAGAGGAGAGTCGCTCCTGTATTACCAGGAGCGCAGTCCTCTCTCTCCATTATAATCCAATCCACCTGCTGGGCAGAGTTGTCCAGCAGGTGAATCATATTTTTAATATTTACCGCCCAATTATAGTACATAAAGTTAGGGAGCGCTAGACCACCCATCTCTTTTGGTTTACTAAGGTGTGCTCTTTGTATTCTGTGGGATTTATAATCCCATATAAAATTTGTGATGTCTGAGTCTAATTTTTTGAAAAAAAATTTTGGAAGATATATTGGAATTGATTGAAATAAATATAGGATTTGTGGTAAAAAGATCATTTTTATAGCATTTATTCGACCTATTAAAGACATCGGCAGCGTTTTCCAGAATTTAATTAGATTGTTTAATTTCTTAAGTAAGGGGCTATAATTAGCATTAAACATACCGTGATAATTTCTAGTGATTTCAATTCCTAAGTATTTAAATTTTTCTGTAGGTATTTTAAAGGGGAATTTCAAAAGATGTGTTGAGTCTTTCGGTTTTATCGACATAATTTCACTTTTGTTCCAGTTTATTCTGTATCCTGAGAAAGATCCGAAATCCTCGATTAGGTTTAATATGTTTGGTATACTGATTTGGGGTTTTGTGATATACACATCGTATGCATATAAGGATATTTTGTTATTTGAATGTTTTGTATTATAACCATAGATGTCAGGATGTGTTCTAATTTTTTCAGCTAAAGGTTCAATTACCAGAGCGAATAATAGCGGTGATAATGAACACCCTTGTCTATTGCCCCTTGTTAATTGGAATTTCGTAGTTAATATATTATTAGTTAATATTCTAGCCGTGGGTTTGTTATATAATAATTTTATCCATGTGATGAAGTTCTCTCCCATTTGAAATTTTTGCAATACTTTAAACATATAATCCCATTCTACTTCATCAAACGCTTTTTCTGCGTCCAATGAAATGATAGATAACTCTTGTTCTTGAGATTTGTGAGAGTGCATTATGTTAAGCAGACGTCTCAGGTTATTAAATGAGTGTCTCTTAGGTATAAATCCCGTCTGGTCCTTATTTATTAATTTACTGACATATTGACTTAGTCTTCTAGCTAGTATTTTCGCTAATATTTTTTTAATCCGTATTTAACAATGCAATAGCTCTGTATGATCCTGGTTCTTCTATATCTTTATCTTTTTTAAGTATTAGTGTGATCGTTGATTCTGCTAGTGTTTCAGGTAAGGTTTGTTCTTTAAAAGCAAATGTATACATTAGGTCTGAAGGTTAATAGTCTGTAAATGTCCCCACGTGTGTAGGGAATAGATGGGGTACGTAGGATAACATAGAACTAGTGTGAACAGGCGATCGACATTCAACGTGGACTTGGTGGGTCGAAGGCCCTGGTTCCATGCTGTATCTCCAAAATAGACTACCTAGAGAACCATTTAAAAGTTACTTTGGAAATTGACAAGCTGAACAAAAAGCCGCCTTGGATTTAAGTAACACAGCATTTTTCCCCCCTCCACACGGTTAGAATCCAACGCAGCTTTTTTTTCCCTGTTTCCAGGTAACCTGTCCACAGTTTCAGCGTCTCTCCTTGATTAGTACGGGAGAAAGCAGGAGAATGGAGGGGTTAGGAGGGAGAGATAGATCAGCTGTGATTGAATTATGCATTAGCCTTGATGGGCTGAATAGCCCAACTCCTATCACTTATGACCTCTTAGGAATGCAGCTGTGACTTTAACCGTGTGAAAGATGCATCTTCTAGATGCGCTGGGACGCATCCTCAGTGATGTGTTGTGGGGTCATCGGGTGTTTTGGGTCTCACAACATCAGACACCCTCGCCCAGACGACCCAGCCGGGGTTGATCAAGCCCCGACTTGCGTCCCAGCAGCAACCCACGGATCAGCCATCTTAATCCAAAGCCACCTATTGGCTTTCTCTGCGGCTTCGCTTGCGGATTGAATGGCCCTCTTCTTTGCCAGCCCCGTAATGCCCAAGTGATTGAGGACTTTGCATAGGCAAGTCTAGTTTAGTTTAGAGCTACAGGGCAGAAACTGGCCTTTCGGCCCACCGAGTCCGCACCGACCAGCGATCCCCGCACACAAACACGATCCTACACACACTAGGGACAATTTTCAATTATACCAAACCGATTAAGCAACAAACCTGTACGTCTTCGGAGTGTGGGAGGAAACTCGAAAATCTTGGAGAAAACCGAGATGACAGGTCACGGGGAGAACGTACAAACTCCGTACGGACAGCGCCCATAGGCGGGTTCGACCCCGGGTCTCTGGCGCTGCAAGCGCTGTAAGGCAGCAACTCTACCGCTGCGCCACTCAGTGATCATTCAAATTGACAAGGAATTGCTCTGTTGCGACCTGTGCCAAAGATAGTCTACTAAATAATGTAACATACAAACTCCATACAGACAGCATCCGTAGCGGGTTTCGTGAATTAGTCACACTCGCTCCAATGTCTCGTCTTCTTTTGATACAATCATTTTTACGATGCAACTTCCTGCAGCATGAGGAACACAACTCACTATAGCAGAACCACCTGTATCAGTAGCAACAGCTATGAAAATTCCAGATTGCAGTTAAAAATCTGTTATTCTTCTCTATACTGGGGGGGGAAGCACAAGTTGATAACAACAAAGTAACTGTTCTGAAATTCTTCAGCAAGGCAGTCTGTTCAAGGACAGAGCTGAGGATGGAGAATGAATGCTGATACTGTGTGTATCAACTGGGTTACAATAAGAAAAAAAAGATAATTTCCACTTAAAGCAGCATTTATCGCATGGAATGATGTACTTGCAGGAAGCAGCCACCACTGGGAACTTAAGGGCCTGTTCCACTTACGCGACCTTTACAGGCGACTGCCGGCACCCGTCATAGGTCGCCGACATTTTCAACATGTTGAAAATTCAGCGGTGACCTGAAAGACGCTACGACTCATTGGAGACCTCTCACGGCCATAGGGGCGACAGCCTGTATGTTCGTGAGAGGTCTCCTATGGTTGTGAGAGGTCTCCAAAGAGGCGTAGCGTCTTTCTGGTCGCCGGGTGTTGGCAGTCGCCTCTAAAGGTCGCGTAAGTGGGACAGGCCCTTAAGTCAATTGGAACTGGGTATGTGGCAAAGAGAGACACAGAATGTCAGAGTAACTCAGCGGGACAGGCAGCATCTCTGGAGAGAAGGAATGGGTGACGTTTCGGCTCGACACCAGCCTGTTTAAATCTAAAACGTATTAATAGAAACATAGAAACGTAGAAAATAGGTGTGGGAGTAGGCCATTCGGCCCTTCGAGCCTGCACCGCCATTCAAAATTATCATGGCTGATCATCCAACTCAGTATCCCGTACCTGCCTTCTCTCCATACCCCCTGATCCCTTTAGCCACAAGGGCCACATCTAACTCCCTCTCAAATATAGCCAAATGAACTGGCCTCAACTACCTTCTGTGGCAGAGAATTCCAGAGATTCACCACTCTCTGTGTGAAAAATGTTTTCCTCATCTCTGTCCTAAAAGATTTCCTCCTTATCCTTAAACTGTGACCCCTTGTTCTGGACTTCCCCAACATCGGGAACAATCTTCCTGCATCTAGCCTGTCCAACCCCTTAAGAATTAAGGGGCCTGTCCCACTGTACGGGGTAATTCAAGAGCTCTCCCGAGTTAAAAAAAAAAATCAAACTCGTGACAAGCACGTAGAGGGACATCTCTTAGCAGCTCGTAACGCTAACGGCAGGTACTTGGGAAACGCAGTAAGCTCATGAACATTTTTCAACTTTGAAAAATGTCCACGAGAGCCCCGAGTACCTACGAGCGGCTATTGCCGTAATTCTCCGAGTTCGAATCAGGGGAAACTCGGGACAGCCCCCTTACCAAGAATGGGAGGCGGCTGAATGCCAGGCACTGCATGGAAGGAGGGTTGAATGTTTTGTTTTCCATTTCTCCACTGTTGTAGGTCCCTGAAATGTTCCCCATCTACTCAATTTCCAGGAGCCACGTCTAACCAACCTATAAATCACTTCCCAGACATGACGACTGAAAACCATGGCTTGAATCCAGGTGTATGTATGGCGATAGGGTGGGAAAGGTTGTTTTTTCCTAGTAAGGGTACAGGCCCATTTGAATACTCATTAAGCACTAAGAATGGATGCGCAAATTGGATGAACAGCACCTCATATTTTGCTTGAGCAGCTTACAACCCAGCGGAATGAATATTGATTTCTCTAACTTCAAGTAACCCTTGCTTTCCCTCTCTTTCCATCCCTCCCCCACCCTATTTCTTCCAACTAGTTTCACCATCCTGATTAAATTGTACTGACTGTAACGCCTCGTTTTCACCTTCCCCTCTGCTAGCAATGATCCGTTTCACATTTCCTTGAACATCGCCTACTCTGATCTGTCGTTTTCACACCTTACATTCTCTCTGTACCCTGCCATAGCTCTCTCTCCCCCGACTCTGTCTGAAGAAGGATCTCGACCCAAAACGTCACCCATTCCTTCTCTCCAAAGATGCTGCCCGTCCCGCTGAGTTACTCCAGCTTTTTGTGTCTGTCTTCAGTGTAAACCAGCATCTTCAACAACTTACTACACAATCTAGCATCCCAAAGTCATCATGTTAGAGTAACTCGCACCTTAATCGGAAGCCACACAATGCTCTGGCCTATCCGTCTATTCCTACCTTCAACAGCACATGGCACCGGGATTAATCTGGACAATACAGCCTTCGGGATTTTTTTAAATCTTCTTGCAAACTTCTTTTGTTCACTTTGCAGAACCTCATCCTTTTTCCTGCCGTCATTTATAGGCAATAGACAATAGGTGCAGGAGTAGGCCATTCGGCCCTTCGAGCCAGCACCGCCATTCAATGTGATCATGGCTGATCATCCCCAATCAGTACCCCGTTCCTGCCTTCCCCCATATCCCCTGACTCCGCTATTTTTAAGAGCCCTATCTAGCTCCCTCTTGAAAGCATCCAGAGAACCTGCCTCCACCGCCCTCCGAGGCAGAGAATTCCACAGACTAAAAACTCTCTGTGAGAAAAAGTGTTTCCTCGTCTACGTTCTAAATGGCTTACTCCTTATTCTTAAACTGTGGCCCCATGGTTAGTGCCATTGTACACAACAACTTCTAGCTCCTCGCCCTCTCACTTGAGAAAGTTCTGCAACTGCTTTGATCCTGAGCCCCGGCACCAAGGGAGGCAACACACCATCCTGGAGTCTCGTCTGCTGCCGCCGACCCTCCGCACATCGAAGGATTAACGCTGAAGAATTAACATGTCTGAAGAAGGGTCTTGACCCAAAACGTCACCCATTCCATCTCTCCAGAGAGGCCACCAGTCCCGCTGAGTTACTCCAGCATTTTGTGGGTCACCTTCGAAGAATTAACATTGATGTCTTTCATCCATGCCTCTTCATCTTGAGCATGCATTTTAAGTCCAGGCTTCACACGTTTAAACTGATATTATAGACGGCTACACAAAAGCCTTTCCAACATCTTTTCAAGGGCGAAACAATCACATTTCTCGCAACTCAGAATTCATTGATAGATACAGCATGGAAACAGGGCCCTTTGTCCCATTGAATCTGTGCTGACCATCGATCACTAGTTCCATGTTATCCCACTATTGCTCCCCACGAGGGACAATTTACACAAGCCAATTAACCCACACGTCTTTAGGATAGACACAAATGCTGGAGTAAAGGGCCTGTCCCACTTTCACGAGTTATTCACCAATTCTCACGAGTTTTCCCCTTGATTCAAACTCGCAGAATGTTCGTAACGAGTCCGTAGGTCGTAGGAGTCGGTAGATATATCGTAGCGGCCCGTTATGCCAGCCATAGGTACTCGTGGCATCAGGTAAGTCAGGACATTTTTTCCAGCCCGATAAAAAAATGTCCACGAGTAAAAAAATATGTTCGGGATGAAAGAAATTGCAACTTTTTACTCGTAAGGAGGGCATCGAAATAGTCGTGGGAATTCGTAGACACACTCGTAGGAGTTCGTGAACATAGTCGTGGAAGGTCGTAGATTACCACAATCTTGATTTTATTTTTAGGCCATTTAAACTCGGCAGATGTTTTGAATTGTCATAAAAGTGGGACAGTCCCTTAACTCAGCGGGCCATTTGTTCAATGTACCGTCTATAATCGCTCTCGTTTCCCTTTCCCCTGCCGCTCAGTCTGAAGAAGGGTCTCGAGCCAAAAACGTCACCCATTCCTTCCATCCAGAGAGGCTGCCGCCTTTAGGATAATCGGTTTCTGTAAACTGCTCCAAGTCTGGAGCAGCTGAGAACCGGAGCCACTTAGAGGAAATAAAACACGCACGGATGGAACGAGCAAATTCACAGATGGAACGAGCAAATTCGGCGGCATCCAGGGTCCTGATTGAACCCGGGTCTCTGGCGCTGTGAGGGAGCGGCAACTACCAGCAATGCGGCACATGTTGCCGCTGATAGAGCTTGGATGTATGGCCTAGTTAATAGGCCATCAACGGGACGGGGGTGCAACATGGAGTCGGGGGAGGAGGGGGAAGCTGTATTACATAAAAGACGTTACAAACATGATGGTCAACCAAAGCCACGGCCGATTGTTGACCTGACTTGCAATCTCTTTGTTCAGGTTTCAGTGAAAATGTCAGAAATGCTGTTGCATAGGGAATGGAGGAGAGTAAGGAGTACCTGAGTTAGGGAAATCAAGATGCATACCGTTTTAAGGAACTAGGGAGAATCGAAGGTTACACACAAATTGCTGGAGTAACTCAGCGGGTGCAGCAGCATCTATGGAGAGAAGGAAATAGGCAACGTTTCGGGCCGAAACCCTTCTTCAGACTAATCGGGGGCGGGGGTGGGTGGGGACAAGAAAGGGAAAAGGAGGAGTAGCCAGAAGGATGGAGGGTGGGAGGAGACAGCAGGGGAGCTGAGGAAGGGGAGGAGACAGCAAGGACTAACAGATGTTCATGCCCCCGGGTTCTTCAAACGGAATATGAGGTGCTGTTCCTCCAGGTGCTGCTCGCTGGGGAGGAGGGACAGGGGCGAAGGGGGAGTTGAAGTGCTGGCCACCGATCAGGATTGCGGAGGCGGAGGTGCAAAGAGCTCCGCTTGGTCTCAGGTGCGACAAGAGGCGGACGCAATAGATGAAAGCAGACCTCTGTCGCATGCGATTGCAAGAAAAAGGTACAAGTGTTGCCGATTGTTGGCCGAGGGGAAGGTGACAACGAGGCGTACAAACAGTAACATTAATCAGGAGGACAGTGAAACTATGTCAGAGGGAATGTGGCCAGTAGGGGGTCACGGGAGGAAACTGACGGAGGAGTGTATGTGAGGGGTGGGGTGAAAAGCACTAGGGGGACTCGGCCCTTGTTGCGAGTGCTGGGGAAGAGAGCAGTGTTGCGGGGTATGGAAGAGACCCTGGTGCGAGCCTCATTTAGGTGAGGAGGGGAACCCCCGTCCCTGAATATGCATTTCAGATGTCCTGGTGTGGAAGAACCAATACGGCGTAGCATTAGTAGGGGGATAAAGGAAGGGGTGGGAAATGTAGTCCAGATAGCCATGGGAGTCAGGATAGTGTATGTCGGTTAGAAGTCTATCACCTGCAATGGAGATAGTGAGGTAATGCATACCGCTGGGTTGCAAGAACCAAATGTTTGCATTATGGATAAAAGGGAAAATATACCATCTGGATATTAACAATAACCAATCACCAAAAATGGAAATTGGTGCTGAGTGATATTTCTTCAATATCGGCAACAGAAATACAACTACCTTGCATCTTAGTTTGAACTAGAAATTGCGTACATCACATGAAAAATGAATGATCATTATTTAGGTGGTAATGCTGCAGGTAATTGATTTCATTAGGAATCCGTAATTGAATCAACCAAGGAGAAAAAGCACCTTGAACCAGTACATTCAACATCACACATGGGTCAAAATAAATATACATTGTGGCTGAAATAAAATGCTAGGCGGTGTAAAAATAGAGACGGGCCTGTAGAAGTTCCAAGGCAGCATTTCAATATGTTCAAGAAGGAACTTGCAGACGCTTGGGCAGTTTGCACCCCAGCGGTATGAACATTGACTTCTCTAATTTCAGGTAGTCCTTACTTTCTCCTCTCCTTCTCAGCTCTCCCACATCTCTCTGGCTCCACCTCTCCCTTTCTTCCTCCCGCCCCCCCCCCCCCCCCATCCCCCACCCTCACATCAGTCTGAGGAAGCGTTTTGACCCAAAACATTGCCTATTTCCTTCTCTCCATATATGCTGCCTCACCCGCTGAGTTTCTCCAGCATTTTGTCTACCAGCATTTCAATATGCTGCTCTGATCAAGCTAACAGTTGCAGAATTTACCAAAAACCCCCCTCAGAACTTCTTTGCACAGAAGAGCAGAGGATAGGACAGGCTTGGAGGGATATGGACCAAATGCTGGCAGGTGGGACTGGTGTAGATGGGACATGTTAGCTGGTACGGGCCTGTTTCCACGCTGTATAACACCGTGACTCTATTAAGCTGGGTCTGATGGCCGGTGTGGGAAAGGGAGATTTGGTTTAGAGATACACCTCGGTAACAGGCCCGGTAGGTCCACGTCGACCAGCGATCCCCGCACATTAACATTATCCCATACCCACTAGGGACAATTTTTAAAACCTACAAACCTGCGTGGTTCGAGTGTGGGAGGAAACCGAAGATCTCAGAGAAAACCCACGCAGGTCACGGGGAGAGCGTACAAGACAGGCACCCGCAGTTAGGATCGAAGCCGGATCTCAGGGTTGAGTAATTGTACTGTAACACATGATACGTAGAGATCATTACAGAAGCATGCACTAACAACGGGCCATAATTGGATCTAATTTTCAATACTTTTAGCCCATCTCGGCAACGAATATTTATAAACAATGAATGCATATTAATAACACATGAGCCAAGCAACACTTTGCAGAATAACTAGTGGTGTATTCATTTAACGGTAAAACAAATCTGCTTAATAATTTATTATCTTTAAAGCGTATTACTTTCCACATTTGAAAAGATACAAAGTGCGACTCCCACAATTACTGCAGCAGATTTCTCTTACAGAATAGTGTCATTTTTTTCCCCCCCATTTGGAACTAACCCAACACAACGCAGAAAAGATGTGGTCAGGCTGGAAAGGGTATAGAGAAGATTTACGAGAATGTTGCCTGGGCTAGAGGGTCTGAGCTATGGGGAGAGGTTGAGTAGGCTGGGTCTCTATTCCTTGGAGAGCAGGAGGATGAGGGGCGATCTTATATAGGGGTGTATAAAATCATGAGAGGAATAGATCGGGTAGATGCACAGAGTTTCTTGCCCAGAGTAGGGGAATCGTGGACCAGAGGACATAGGTTTAAGATGAAGGGGAAAAGATTTAATAGGAATCGGAGGGGTAACGTTTCCACATAAAGTGTGGTGGGTGTATGGAACAAGCTGCCAGAGGAGGTAGTTGAGACTGGGACTATCCCAACATTCAAGAAATAGTTAGACATGTTAGATAGAGCCTTTAGGGCTAATGGAATCAAGGGATATGGGGAGAAAGCAGGAACAGGGTACTGATTCTGGATGATCAGCTATGATCGTATTGAATGGCGGTGCTGGCTCGAAGGGCCGAATGGCCTATTCCTGCACTTATTTTCTACGTTTACATGGATAGGATAGGTTTGGAGGGATTTGGACCAAATGCAGGCAGGTGTGACCAGTGTAGCTGGGATATGTTGGCCAGTATGGGCAAATATGAGCCAAAGGGCCTGTTTCCACACTGCATCACTATGGCTATGAATGCAGAAATTACATGCAGGTTGCTTGTGAAATTTCACATTTTCCTGAATGCAAGAACCTGACAGGGTGGTTGAGGTGGAAGGCAGACAGTCTCCGTGACATCATAATCACTTCAGCGCCCTGACACGTCCCATATCAAAGCAATCCGTGAACGCTGGTCTGTTTTTCCAACTGTGCAACGTTCATGATTTACTCAAGTTTTAGTGTGTGACACGCTTGTTGCTCAATTATGAGCTAAAGCTGTATACAGCAGACGCTGGTTTAAACCGAAGGTAGACACAAATAGCTGGAGTAACTCAGCGGGTCAGGCAGCGTCTCTGGACAAAAGGAATAGGCGACATTCCGGGTCGAGACCCTTCTTCTGAGACTCAGGAAACGAGAGATATAGACGGTGATGTAGAGATATAGAACAAATGAGCGAGAGTTATGCAAAAGAAGTAACGATGATAAAGGAAACTGGCCATTGTTAAGGGCTTGTCCCACTTTCCCGAGATTTACAAATTCTCCCGAGTTTTCCCCTTGCTTCAAACTTGCAGAATATTCGTAACGAGTCCGCAGGAGGCCGTGGCTATATCGTAGCGGCTCGTTATGCCAGCCATAGGTACTCAGGGCATCAGGTAAGTCGGGACGCTTTTTTCAACCTGATAAAAGATGGCCACGAGTAAAAAGAAAATACCCAGAGTACCTACGGCTGGCATAACGAGCCGCTACGATACATCCACGGACTCCTACAGACTCCTGCGGACTCGTTACGAACATTCTGTGAGCTTGAATCGAGGGGAAACTCGGGAGAATTCGTGAATAACTCGGGGAAAGTGGGACAGGCCCTTTAGCTGTGGGCAGAGTAAAAACGAGTTGGAGGCGATGAGACTCGACACGACGACTTTGAGACCTGCCAGTATATTCTACCGTAAATGAAAATCAAAAAAATCTTACAAGATGTTGTAAATCTGAAATAAAAACAAGAAATAGTCGAAAACACTCAACTGCTCAGGCAGCACCTTTGGAAAGAGAAACAGTTAATGTTTCAGGTTCAGGATCCTGGAGTCTGACGAAGGATCTCTACCCGAAACGTCACCCATTCCTTCTATCCAACGATGCTGCTTGTCCTGCTGAGTTACTCCAGCATTTTGTGTCTATCCTCAGTGTAAACCAGTATCTGCAGTTCCTTCCTGCAAATATAGTTTCTAATATGGAACCAGAGCAAGAACCATATGTGACTCGAAAAGCGCCTGGTCCTGATGGTATACCCGGTCGTGTTCTAAAAACCTGTGCGGACCAACTGGCGGTAGTTTTTACGGACATTTTCAACCTCTCACTTCTGAGGTCTGAGGTCGCCACCTGCTTTAAAAAGGCATCAATTATACCAGTGCCCAAGAAGAGTAAGGTGACGTGCCTCAATGACTATCGACCAGTGGCACTAACGCCTGTGGTGATGAAGTGCTTTGAGAGGTTGATCATGGTGCAAATCAACTCATACCTCGACAAAAACCTGGACCCACTACAGTTTGATTACCGCTACAACAGATCAACGGTGGATGCGATCTCGCTGGCTCTCCACTCCGCTCTGGACTACTTGGACAACAAAGACTCATATGTCAGTCAGCTGTTATTCATCGATTACAGCTCGGCATTTAACACAATCATCCCTTCCAAGCTGGTTACCAAACTCGCAGAACTGGGTCTCTGCGCATCCCTCTGCAACTGGATCCTCGACTTCCTCATTCACAGACCACAGTCTGTTCGTATTGGTGGAAATGTGCCAGTCTCGATAACAATCAGCACGGGAGCACCTCAAGGCTGCGTGCTCAGCCCCCTGCTATATTCTACACTCATGACTGCATAGCCGGTCATAGTGCGAACTCCATCAAGTTCGCTGACGACACCACTGTTGTGGGACGTATCAATGATGGAGATGAGTCAGATTATAGAAGTGAGAATGACCGTTTGACCAAATGGTGCCAGCACAATAACCTGGCTCACAACACCAGCAAAATCAAGGAACTGACTGTGGACTTTGGAAGGAGTAGGATGGGGACCCACAGACCCGTTTATATCAACGGGTCAATGGTGGAAAGGATCAAGAGCTTCAAATTCCTGGGCGTGCACATCTCTGAAGATCTCTCCTGGTTCGGGAACACTGATGCAATTATAAAGAAAGCACATCAGCGCCTCTACTTACTGAGAAGATTACAGAGAGTCGGTTTGTCAAGGAGGACTCTCTCAAACTTCTACACGTGCACAGTAGAGAGCATGCTGACCGGTTGCATCGTGGCTTGGTTCGGCAACTTGAGCGCCCAGGAGCAGAAAAGACTGCAAAAAGTTGTAAACACTGCCCAGTCCATCATCGGCTCTGACTTTCCTTCCATCGAGGGGATCTACTGCAGTCGTTGCCTCAAAAAGGCTGGCAGTATCATCAAGGATCCACACCATCCTGGCCACACACTCATCTCTCCGCTACCTTCAGGTAGAAGGAACAGGAGCCTGAAATCTGCAACATCCAGGTTCAGGAATAGCTACTTCCCCACAGCCATCAGGCTATTAAACTCAACTCAAACAAAACTCTGAACATTAATTTTGTGTGTGTGTGTGCTTATTTATATATATATATATATTTGTATACGTATATATATATATGTATGTATTTATATATATATATAATATATGTAAATATATATATATATATATGTGTGCGTGTGTGTAAATATGTATATATGTGTGTGTGTGTGTGTGTATTCAATGATATATGGTCACACTGATCTGTTCTGTATTTATTTATGCCTACTATATTCTGTTGTGTTGAAGCAAAGCAAGAATTGAATTCCCCTATTTGGGACACATGACAATAAACTCTCTTGAATCTTGTATGAAAGTGCAAAATAGACGAGATAAAATTGCCCCAATTAATTATTTTAATTATAAAAACACAGACTAATATGTTCTTATGCATTAGTAAATAAGGAGTGTGTCATACAATTTCATTTATTGCATTATAAATGATGTGCAAGAAAAATACAATACATTGCTACACAAGGCAAAACCTTCTTCCTGCCACAGACCTCATGTCTGTTAAGAAATACCTCACTTCAAAGTTTGCAAGTAAACAACTAAGATGAAACACAGTGTAAGGTTGGGCTCTGGCAAGTGTTGTGCATAGGGTTGCTAACTTTCTCACTCCCCAATAAGGGACAGAAGGTCAAAATAAGGGACAAATTCCCGACGGCATCAAGTACAGAAGGCCTTCATAGAGTCACCGCTGATGGGCTTAACCCACCTCTTTTTTGCTTCCCATTGCTTGTTACAGCTGCACACTTTTCTTTTTTGCAGGTTTATCCATATATGCACATGCCAAACCGACCAAACACCACCAGGCGTTACTGATACTTTTTGTTTTGACAGGAATTGGCAAAAACATAGCGTACAACTGACGCGCATAAGGGGGCCTGTGATTGGACGACAGGTGAATCACTCGTGCGTGCCATCAACAGCACATGCAACACGCACGCACGCTGTTGTATCAGATCTAGGATCTGACTGGAATCTGCCCTCTGGTGATTACAGAGTACAGATGCTCCTAGACTTACAATGCTTCGAATTTACGATATTTCTACTAGGTTGAGAGATGCCAAAGAGATTTCATAAATAAAACATGGAAATTACCATTGCTTTCCTGCGGTATATTTAGATTTCTAAACACACACTTGTTTAGTTTAGAGATTTCATAATTATAACATGGAAAAACTGCCAGTAGCAGCCAAATACGGGACAAGGGCGGTCCCGTATGGGACAAACCAATTTAGCCATTGTTGGCTGTGGGCTGGGTGAAAATGAGAAAACAGACAACGAGACTCAACAAGCCGACTTTGAAGCTGGGAGTGGCGAGGGACTTGAGAGAACGGAGGAGATGCAAGGGTTACTTGAAGTTAGAGAACTCAATATTGATTTGTTGATAAATTATTTGCTCGAGTCAGGGCCACAGAATATTATAACGGTTCTTATGGTGGAAGAAAATAGGCCAAAATAACATTTGGCTTTCATATCATTCATATTATTTTCTGCTTCAATTTACAAATAATCGAACAGAAATCTCATCTCAGAAAAAAGCAAATACTATCGCCATTCAGCTCCATCCCTGTACTGACAGGTGCAAGGGTGAAGAATTACCTGCTCAAATAAAAATGTGCATGATCACACTTTAAAATAGGGTGATAATTAAAATATTACACAGTGCTTTATTTTAACTGTAATGGTGAATAAATTCTGAACACTTTAAGTCACTCTGAAAAGCGCTGGCAATCTGATGAACAGTGACAAATCTTATATATTTGCCTTTGATTTTCAGGGATTAGTTCAAACACTGCTCAAAGGCCAACTACCCAACCCAAAATTAGGGTTATCCAAAATGTTTATGGTAGACAAAAGTGCTGCAGAAACACAGCGGGTGCGGCAGCATCTATTGAGTGAAGGAAAAAGGCAACGTTTTTTCCTTCACTCCATAGATGCTGCCGCACTCGCAGAGTTTCTCCAGCACTTTTGTCTACCTTCGATTTTCCAGCATATGCAGTTCCTTCTTAAACGCCAAAATGTTTATATTGCACATTAACTCACTATGGCTATAAAATAGCAATAAGCTGAAGTACTTCATTTTTTTCAGTTTAAAGATACAGCCCTTCGGCCCAAGTCCGGTCGACCAGCAATCCCCGCACATTAACATTATCTGACACACACGAGGGCCAATTTTAAATTGATACTGAAGCCAATTAACCTACAAATCTGTACGTCAGCCATGATCATATTGAATGGCGGTGCAGGCTCGAATTGCCGAATGGCCTACTCCTGCACCTAATTTATAACCATATAACCATATAACAATTACAGCACGGAAACATGCCATCTCGGCCCTACAAGTCCGTGCCGAACAAATTTTTTTCCCCTTAGTCCCACCTGCCTGCACTCATACCATAACCCTCCATTCCCTTCTCATCCATATGCCTATTCAATTTATTTTTAAATGATACCAATGAACCTGCCTCCACCACTTCCACTGGGAGCTCATTCCACACCGCTATCACTCTCTGCGTAAAGAAGTTCCCCCTCATATTACCCCTAAACTTCTGTCCCTTAATTCTGAAGTCAAAAACATTTCTATGTTTCTATGTCTTTGGAGTGTGGGGGGAAACCGAAGATCTCGGAGAAATCCCACGCAGGTCACAGGGAGAACGTACAAACTCCGTACAGACAGCACCTGTAGTCAGGATCGAACCCGGGTCTCTGGCGCTGTGAGGCAGCAACTTGAGCGTTGAGCTAACCGTGCCATCCCGTATTGTTGCTCAAGATTACACGGGGCATTTTTGGAGCGATGTAGGGGGCTGAAGGTAGTCAGAGAGAGAGAGTGGGACACAGAATTAAATTGGTAGAAAGTTGGATGCTCAGGTTCACCTTCTGTAAATGTGTATTCTTGATTTGATTGGTTTCATTTTCACTTTATTTTTAATGTAATTGATATCCTGATATCGTTCCCATTCCCTCATCTTTACAATGGACGTTCAGTCACTCCAACAGACAATAGACAATAGGTGCAGGAGTAGGCCACTCGGCCCTTCGAACCAGCACCGCCAATCAATGTGATCATGGCTGATCATCCACAATCACTATACCGTTCCTGCCTTCTCCCCATATCCCTTGACTCCGCTATCTTTAAGAGCTCTATCTAACTCTCTCTTGAAAGCATCCAGAGAATTGGCCTCCACTGCCTTCTGAGGCAGAGAATTCTACAGATTCACAACTCTCTGGGTGAAAAAGTGTTTCCTCTTCTCCGTTCTAAATGGCCTACCCCTTATTCTTAAACTGTGGCCCCTGGTTCTGTACTCCTCCAATATTGGCAACATGTTTCCTCCCTCTAGCGTGTCCAATCCCTTAATAATCTTATATGTTTCAATGAGATCTCCTCTCATCCGTCTAAATTCCAGTGTATACAAACCCAGCCGCTCCATTCTTTCATCATATGACAGTCCCGCCATCCCGGGAATTAACCTGGTGAACCTACGCTGCACTCCCTCAATAGCAAGAATGTCCTTCCTCAAATTGGCCTCATCTCCATCCCCCACCAGGAAGGCCTTAAATCCCTTTGTTTCTTCCTCGACTGCAGAAGCAGCCAATTTTTTTTGGGGGAAGAAACACACACAGGGAGACAGACAGAGACACACACAGGGAGACAGACAGACACACACACAGGGAGACACAGACACACACACACACAGACACACACACACAGGGAGACAGACACACACACACAGGGAGACAGACAGACACACACACACACACAGACACACACAGGGACACACACACACAGGGACACACACACACGGAGACACACACACGGAGACACACACAGGGAGACACACAGGGAGACAGACAGACACACACACACACACGGGGAGGCACGCACACACACGGGGAGGCACGCACACACACACGGGGTTATAGTGTAGTCTAGTATAGTGTGGACACACACACACACACGGGGTTATAGTGTAGTCACACAGGGAGGCAGACAGACACACACACGGGTTTATAGTGTAGTCTAGTATAGTGTGGACACACACACACACACGGGGAGACACGCACACACACAGGGGGACACACACACACACACACGGGGACACGCACACACACACAGGGATACACACACACGGGGAGACACACACACAGGGGGAGACACACACAGGGAGACACACACAGGGAGACACACACACGGGGAGGCACACACACACACGCACACACACACGGGGAGGCACACACACACACGGGGAGACACACACACGGGGAGACACACACACGGGGAGACACACACACGGGGAGACACACACACAGGGGAGACACACAGAGACGCCTCCCCAATCTGTGCAGATCGCTGTCATGTGGCGCAAAGAGACAAACTGTGCAGCAAAGATCCTATAGCTCAGCGTGAGGGCGTGAGAATTGGTTGAAATGCGTGAGTGTCACGCTCAAAGCGTGAGAGTTGGCAGCCCTGCAATACCATTAGTTTTAATATAATTATGGAGAGGGTCAGAACTGGATCTAGGGTTGAGATTTTTGATTGGAGAAAGGCTAACTTTGAGGAGATGCAAAAGGAATTAAAAGGAGTGAACTGGGACATTTTGTTTGATGGGAAGGATGTGGAGGAGAAATGGAGGACATTTAAAGGTGAAATTTTAAGAGTACCGAATCTTTATGTCCCTGTTCGGTTGAAAGGAAATAGTAAAAATTGGAAAGGGCCATGGTTTTCAAGGGACACTTGAAATTGGACACTTGGTTCAGAAAAAGAGAGAGATCTACAATAATTATAGGCAGCATGGAGTAAATGAGGTGCTTGAGGAGTATAAAGAATGTAAAAAGAATCTTAAGAAAGATATTAGAAAAGCTAAAAGAAGATATGAGGTTGCTTTGGAAAGTACGGTGAAAGTAAATCCAAAGGGTTTCTACAGCTATATTAATAGCAAAAGGATAACGAGGGATAAAATTGGTCCATTAGCGAGTCAGAGTGGACAGCTATCTGCAGAGTCAAAAGAGATGGCGGAGATATTGAACAATTTATTTTCTTCGGTATTCACCAAGGAGAAGGATATTGAATTATGTGAGGTAAGGGAAACAAGTAGAGTAGCTATGGAAACTATGAGATTCAAAGAAGAGGAAGTACTGACACTTTTGAAAAATATAAAAGTGGATAAGTCTCCAGGTCCTGACAGGATATTCCCTAGGACATTGAGGGAAGTTAGTGTAGAAATAGGGTTATGACAGAAATATTTCAATTGTCATTAGAAACGGGAATAATGCCGGAGGATTGGCGCACTGCGCATGTTCCATTGTTTAAAAAGGGGTCTAAGAGTAAACCTAGCAATTATAGACCTGTTAGTTTGATGTCAGTGGTGGGCAAATTAATGGAAAGGGTACTTAGAGATAATATATAAGCATCTGGATAAACAGGGTCTGATTAGGAACAGTCAACATGGATTTGTGCCTGGACGGTCATGTTTGACTAATCTTCTTGAATTTTTTGAAGAGGTTACTCGGGAAATTGATGAGGGTAAAGCAGTGGATGTTGTCTATATGGACTACAGTAACACCTTTGACAAGGTTCCTCATGGAAGGTTGGTTAAGAAGGTTCAATTGTTGGGTATTAATGGTGGAGTAGCAAGATGGATTCAACAGTGACTGAATGGGAGATGCCAGAGAGTAATGGTGGATGGTTGTTTGTCAGGTTGGAGGCCAGTGACTAGTGTGGTGCCACAGGGATCTGTGTTGGGTCCACTGTTGTTTGTACATCAATGATCTGGAAGATGGTGTGGTAAATTGGATTAGTAAGTATGCAGATTATACTAAGATAGGTGGTGTTGTGGATAATGAAGTAGATTTTCAAAGTCTACAGAGAGATTTATGCCAGTTGGAAGAGTGGGCTGAAAGATGACAGATGGAGTTTAAGTGATAAGTGTGAGGTACTACATCTTGGCAGGACAAAACAAAAAAGGACGTAATGGTAAATGGTAGTGAGTTGAGGAATGCAGTTGGACAGAGGGATCTAGGAATTATGCACAGTTCCCTGAAGGTGGAATCTCATGTAGATAGGGTGGTAAAGAAAGCTTTTTGTGTGCTGGCCTTTATAAATCAGAGCATTGAGTATAGAAGTTGGGATGTAATGTTAAAATTGTACAAGGCATTGGTGAGGCCAATTCTGGAGTATGGTGTGCAATTTTGGTCGCCTAATTATAGGAAGGATGTCAACAAAATAGAGATAATACAGAGGAGATTTACTAGAATGTTGCCTGGGTTTCAGCAACTAAGTTACAGAGAAAGGTTGAACAAGTTAGGTCTTTATTCTTTGGAGCGCAGAAGGTTAAGGGGGGACTTGATAGAGGTCTTTAAAATGATAAGCGGGATAGACAGAGTTGACGTGGATAAGCTTTTCCCATTGAGAGTAGGGAAGATTCAAACAAGAGGACATGACGAGAATTAAGGGACAGAAGTTTAGGGGTAACATGAGGGGGAACTTCTTTACTCAGAGAGTGGTAGCTGTGTGGAATGAGCTTCCAGTGGAAGTGGTGGAGGCAGGTTCAATTTTATCATTTAAAAATAAATTGGATAGGTATATGGACGGGAAACATAGAAACATAGAAATTAGGTGCAGGAGTAGGCTATTCGACCCTTCGAGCCTGCACCGCCATTCAATATGATCATGGCTGATCATCCAACTCAGTATCCCGTACCTGCCTTCTCTCCATACTCCCTGATCCCCTTAGCCACAAGGGCCACATCTAACTCCCTCTTAAATATAGCCAATGAACTGGCCTCGACTACCCTCTGTGGCAGAGTTCCAGAGATTCACCACTCTGGAAAGGAATGGAGGGTTATGGTCTGAGTGCAGGTAGATGGGACTAGGCGAGAGTAAGTGTTCGGCAAGGACTAGAAGGGCCGAGGTGGCCTGTTTCATTGCTGTCATTATTATATGTTATATGGTTATATGTTATTCGAACTCGGAGAATTACGGTAATGGCCATTCGTAGGTACTCGGGGCTCTTGTGGACATTTTTCAATGTGCTGAAAAAACTTCACGAGTTACCGTGTTTCCCGAGTACCTGCCGTTAGCGTTATGAGCCTACGAGACTTCCCCGAGCTCCAACGTAGCCGCTATATGCATTCTACGTACTTACCACGAGTTTGATTTTTTTTTTTAAAACTCGGGAGAGCTCTTGAATTACCTCGCACAGTGGGACAAGCCCTTTAAATGGACACCCCTCCCTAGCCAAACCACTTCCCTTTGTGAAAGCTTTCTGCTCACTTCTCCATCGGCTTGAAGTATACTCGTGCAAATGATTCAAAATGTTTTTACAAAGCTGATTAGACAAAGGAGACTTTTGAGGCAATCAATAGTTTTCTTATCCAGTAATGACATGGAAGGGAGTGGGAATCCTTCCAACAGTGGCTCCGATCAACTTGCCAGATGAAGATTAGAGCACACTCTGCCTTCTGGTCTGCCTTTGGACTTCTGCTTTAAAGTAGCTTTGTATAATCCCAGCTAATATTGCTGCATAAACAGAACTGGAACGTATACAAATAACTGAATGACAGGTCTTTAAAATAAGTCCAGAAAATCAATTATGTCTTTTTTGAAAAAATATATAAGCTAATACTAAATATCCAAGGTCAATGTCAATCATTTTTGGAATAAACAATTAAACAGATGAAAAAATGTTGTTTTTTTTTAAAAACTTGCATTTGCTTAACTTTTGATTTCCCTATTTTTGTTTAATAGGGGGCCCTCAAACAGGCTAAAGAAGAAAAATAGTAAAAACAAACTGCTGGAGAAACTCAGCAAGTCAGTCAGAAATGGTCAATGGAAATGAACTGTGCGCAATGGTGCAGCGTTAGAGTTGCTGCCTTACAGCGGCAGAGACCCCGGTTCGATCCCAACTACAGGTGCTGTCTGTACGGAGTTTGTACGTTCTCCCCGTGAGTTTTCACAAAGGCATTCAGTTTCCACCCACACTCCAAAGACGTACAGGTATGTAGGCTAATTGGCATGGTATAAATGTAAATTGCCCCTAGTATGTATAAGATAGCGTTAGTGTGCGGGGATTGTTGGTCAGTGCGGGCTCGGTGGGCCGAAGGGCCTGTTTCCGTGCTGCATCTCGAAACAAAGCTAAACAAAGCAAGACAAAAATCACTTGAATGTGCATTAAATCATTTTTTAAATAGGCAGCTAAATGTATCAACTGTTAACTAGTAAACAAAGAGGTGTTTGGCAGGCTTAAAGTTGCTCGATTAATTTCAAACACTTTTTTTTCCCTGAAGAATCTGGAAACTAAAATCAAATTCTCACTGAAGTTCAGCCAAATGATCTAGGGCTACTGCAAGCATTCGTGGATCTATGATACACACACGTGGAAGACTCGTGAGAGTTCTTTCATTCCCTTTCACATCAATAGATTCTCAAGGTCATTTCATAGGGACAGAGATAAAGTATGGAAACATGACCTTCGGCAAACCAAGTCCATGCCAACCTTTCACTCCACTCCCTTATTAACCCATATATATTCCCCACGTTGCCAACAACTCTCCAAATTCTATCTATCATCTACACTTTTCCAGGGAAAATTTACAGAAAGCAATCAATATATCAACCTTCATTAAGTGGTCAATTAATATTACTAGAGCTAGGATGTTTAGGCACTAAAAAACTGAAATAGGCAGGCAACGGCATAATAAAATTACAAAAAAAGCACGAAAAAGTCATTTATTGACAAAAAAAAAAGGAATAAAAAGACATGTATTTCCACCACCAGAATATGGTTAAAAATGATAATATAAAGGTATACTACATTAAATGACCAAAGTTGCCAGATTACACGTAATTACCAGCATTTTTTTCAAATTATCTGGTGTTAAACTATGCCGTCTGTCAGACAGAATAGGTTTCAGTTGTGAAAACATCTTTCTATCTCAGCTGAGGTCAGGGGGTGGACCCTCAGGGGGTGGAAGATTGCAACCTTCACGTGGTCCACCTGTTTCGACTAATGCAATCAACTCGACATGCACAAACGGAAGATCAAATAGAACAAGTTGTCCAACAACTTTAGGCTGTGCATGCCACACGAAAGAAGAAGCAGCCGAGGTCACTGGTGCATACCCAAAACAAGCTACAGACTCTATATTCATGTCGATATCTTGTGCATTAGAATTACCTTTGAGAACTTTAGCTATGTGTTGTATTTCTTCAAGATCTTTGTTAGCTAAAATCACTCTCACATTTTCCTTATGTGTGTTTACCTACATCGCCAGGAACTTTACGAATAACGTCAGTTACTTTTTGAAAACCTGCAAGTTATTCACTAATGTTTCGCCACGTTTCTCAAGGGAAGTGGTGGCTTGTGGGAAGTTTGCAAAATTGGTAGCAATAAATAGATTTTGGAGAAGACTGAACCAGCGGGCAGTGGCACGAATGAATGAACGACCGACGGTGGCGCCTCCGGTTTTGTCCCGGTGGGGAAATTTTCTTGTAATTTATACTATGCTAACACTTTAATAATAACATTAATATTAATCAGCCTTTTTTTTGCTGTTTTGCTAAAAGGTCGTGCTATTTTCTCCAGTTGTACCATGATTACAATGACGTTTTCTATGTTAACACGTTAATAATAACATTAATATTAATGTGTTAACATAGAAAACGTCATTGTAATCATGGTACAACTAGAGAAAATAGCACGACCTTTTAGCAAAACTGATTTAGGCACTCGATCCTGAAAAGGGCATTATCTTGGTGAAATCATCAGAATCAGAATCATCAGGCATGAAAAGGCACATAGCATTAATGGCAAAATCATGGCTCTAAATATTACAATATATAAATTAATTGGACAGAAATGTAGATGAGCAAGTTTGCTGACGACCCCAAAATTGGAGGAGTTACAGCCAGTGAGGAAGGCTGCCAGAGGATACAGCGGAATATAGATCAGCTGCAGAAATGGATGGTTTAACCCGAACAAGTGTGAGGTTTGGTACTCTGGCGCTGTAAGGCAGCAGCTCTACCGCTACACCACCAGGCCGCTATCAGACAATACTGGGGAAATTACAAACTAGAGACTGGGTACAGATCTGTTCACGTAAGTGTGGGTTCACGCATGCCGCCTATAAGCGAGTTCGGTATTACAACTGCAGAAGCTTGGTCTGAAGAAGCGTCTCGACCCGAAGTGTCGCCCTTTCCTTCTATCCAGAGATGCCGCCTGGCCCACAGAGGTACTCCAGCATTGGGTGTCTATCTTCATTCAGGGGAGAACATCAGCGGCAGTCAGGTTTGTGACCTCATATCTAGCTCAGAGACACAGCAGTAAAGGATCAGGTCAGGCAGGGCCAGAGTGATAGGACACCAGTCAGTTGCCTAATTGGGAATTCCTTACTTATTACGTTGGTAGGACTATCAAGAGCCAATCTGGTATCTCTTGCAAACTTCAGATGCTGGTTTAAACCAAAGATGGGCACAAAAAGCTGGAGTAACTCAGCGGGAAAGGCAGCATTTCTGGAGTGAAGGAATGGGTGGCGTTTTCATATGGGTGACGTGTGTGACCAAAATATGAAAAATTGTGGAACATATCTCTTCTAATTCTGAAAGCCTTACAGGTATATTGTTTTGTACAGAAGATATATGATATTTTTTTCAAAGTTTATCAAGTTAATTTTTTTAAATATGTTATGCTGACCATGTTTGCTTCGGGTCAGAGGTCAAACATGACTGGTCACGCGTGTGACCTCACACGGAAGTATTTTTTTCCATTAAGCCCCTGTCCCACATTCCCGAGTTACTCACGAATTCTCCCGAGTTTTCCCCTTGATTCAAACTCGGAGAATGCCAGCCGTAGGTACTCGGGGCTTTTTTTATTTTCTTACTCGTGGACATTTTTCACCATGCTGAATAAAAATGTCTCGACTTACCTGATAGCCCGAGTACCTACGGCTGGCATTACGAGCAGCTACGAAATATTTACGGACTCGCTACGGACATTCCCCGAATTTGAATCAAGGGGAAAACTCGGGAGAATTCGTGGGTAACTCGGGAAAGTGGAACAGGGGCTTAACTCAGTTTTATCTTACAAACTCTGTGAATTTTTAAAAGCCAGAATGTTCATATCTTTAGCAGACATGCAATATAGTTCTGTAGGTAGGAAAATAGCAATAAGATTTAATCTCTTACAAGAATTGTTTTAATGCATTACTTTATGTGTTGCCATTTGATCACGTGTGTGACATTTTGGTTCACTTTCCAAATAATGGCCGCTATCCAGAGATGCTGTCTGTCCTGCTGAGTTACTCTGGTAACTCTATAAAGCTGAATGAATCAAGCCGTTGAATCAATCATAAATAGTCAGAGAATGCAGATCTGCCCCTCGCTGAATTACTAAGGTTTTAGTCTATTAGGTTCCATCAAATAAAAGTGTTGCAAAGTGTCTTTGCCAGTAGGGTTTGTATAATCTCCAGAATCATCAATTAACCACTAATTGGTGGTCAGACACTGCCAGGTCTAACACAAAAGACCTCCAACAAAGCAACCCGACAAAATGTGTAAGAAGGAACTGCAGATGCTGGTTTAAACTGAAGAAGGGTCTTGACCAGATACGTCACCTATTCCTTTCCTCCAGAGATACTGTCTGACCCACTGAGTTGCTCTATCTTTTTGTGTCCAACTTCAGTTTAAACAGGCATCTGCAGTTCTTTCCCACACAACACAACCAGCAGTACAATACAAATCAATGCAATTTTTAATCACTGCAAATGGCTGCATTTGAAGCATTCTGCATCGTTCTGGTTGCTCCATAATAGGAAGGATGTGAAAGCTTTGCGGAGTGTGCTTTAGAGGTTTACCACAATGCAAACTAGTTGGACTAGAGGTTATTAGCCAAAAGGACAGGGAGGGACCGATTTCAATTGTTTTCATTGGTTTTATCCCGAGGCTGATAGAAGTATATAAAATGATGAGAAACGCACTGTGTACTGTTCTAACGGCCCACAATGCCAACCATGATGCCCAGTTAGGGCAGCACAGTGGCGCAGCGGTAGTGCTACTGCCTTACAGCACCAGAGTCCCGGGTGCGATCCTGGCTATGGGAGTCGTCTGCACAGACTTTTTACGTTCTCCCCGTGACCAGCATGGGTTTTTTCTGAGATCTTTGGTTGCCTCCCACACTCCAAAGACGTACAGGTGTGTAGGTTAATTGGCTTGGTGTAAATTTATATCAAGGTGCGGGGATCGCTGGTCGGTGTGGACTCGGTGGGCCAAAGGGCCTGTTTCTGCGCTGTATCTCTAAAGTAAGGTAAACTAAAGCTAATCTCTTCCCGCATGCAAGTTATCCCTTCATTGGCTGCATATCCACATGGCAATCTAAAAGCCTCTTAAATAGCAGCTGCTCATGGCAATTCAGCAGAAGGGTGCCTGCAATGGGCTGCTGGGTGTAGTGGAAGCATATACGATAGTGGTGTTCATGCTTTCTGGAGTGCGAGTATGGGTGTTGTGGGCCGAAGGGACTGGTTTCCAGAGGGCTAGTATGGACATTGTGGGCCGAACGGATTCTTGGGCTGGCAGCTCAGTCATTCAGGGCTGATGGGCTGGCATTTCACTAACAACTATTTCATTTCAAGTAGAGTGCAGGCCACCAAATTCAAGTTCATAGCATTTCGACCAGAGTGCAGGCCACCAAATTGCCAAACAACTCATTGCATTGTCATTAAGGGCTAACAAATGATTTATTGCAAGTACATTGCAGACTCACAGTTCAGTTGATTCACAGCTTAGGATCACAGTTGTGGACTGACTCGCGTCCAGGCCTCCGGGGATTTATAGTCCTGCCTCCCCCCCCCCATGGAAGGTGTGCGTTACCTTCATCCTGGTGATTGACAGGCGAGAGGACCAATCAACTGATCGAGATTTTTTTTTAAACACTCATAACTGTTTTGATTTTTCATCGATCTGAAAAATCCTCAGGGCTGCCTCCGTAGAGGAGGACTATGAATAAGATGGCCAAAAATCATAGCGATATATGGTAGCGTTTTTTCTAAAATCAGCACTGACAGGACGTGGTCAAGATGAGACTTTTAGTTATACAGATGTGGATATGCAGGGAATAAAGGGATATCTCGCATGCGGGAAGAGAAGATGAACTTGCATCATGTTGGGCATTGCGAGTCGTTAGAACAGTGATACAAAGGAACTGGCCCCAAGTACTATAGACTCGTGATCTTAGCGAGATGCTTTCCTGTGCATCCTACTGTATTAAAACATTCTCTTTGAAACTCCAAAACCCAGCATACAGTTAACAGACACAAAATGCTGGAGTAACTCAGTGGGACAGGCAGCATCTCTGAAGAGGAGGAATGGGTGTCGTTTCGGGTCGAGACCCTTCTTCAGGCTGAGAGTCAGGAGAGGTGGAGATACGGAGATAGCAGCGAGAGAGGATGTTGCATGACTCTCATCGGAAAGAGGAAGGAGAACTTCCTCAGGTAGGCAAATACCAAGGCTTGAGGAGATTTTGCAGTGGAGCAGACAAAATGTGTAGGAAGGAACTATAAATGCTAGTTTAAACTAAAGATAGACACAAAATGCTGGGGTAACTCTGCAGACCCGAAATAAAAAAGCTGGTCCACACAGGCCTGAAGAGGAAAGTTAGATGTTGACCATCCACCCACTCTCCGACAAAACACAAACCACAAAAGAATAAAGCATCTGATCAGCTGGCAGCTTTGAGTGCATCTGCTGTCTCGTTTGCCTCAGGCACCATTACTTTGGGTTAATGTCAAAAGCAACACGTCAAAATTATGTAACCATGAAGCAAAACAAACTTAAAAACGCCTTTCTTCTAATCGAACCATTCCACAACCCTGAGATATTACACTTCAAAACTTTTCAGTTCAGTTTGGTTTAGTTTATTGTCACGTGTACCGAGGTAAAGCGGATAGCTTTGTGTTGCATGCTAACTATTCAGCAGAAAGACAATACATGATTACAATCGAGCCATTCACAGTGTATAGATACATGATAAGCAAATAACATTTGCCGATCAAGGATAGTCCGAGGGTCACCAAAGAGGTAGATAGTAGTTCAGCACTGTTTGTGGTAGGATGGTTCAGTTGCCTGATAACAGCTGGGAAGAAACTGTCTCTGAATCTGGAGGAGTGCGTTTTCACACTTCTGTACCAAATGCTCGATGGGAGAGGGGAGATGGGAGAATAGGGAGTGGCCAGGGTGGGACTCATCCTTGATTATGCTGCTGGCCTTGCCGAGGCAGCGTGAGGTATAAATGGAGTCAATGGAAGGGAGGTTGGTTTGTGTGATGAGTTTAAGAAGATCATAGTTGAAGTAAGAAACGTTGCTGCAGGAATAGAGATTAAAGAGTGCGGCGTGATTGTAATACGAGATTGCAGATCTGCTTCTGTGGCTCGCGTGCAAATAGTCGTCTGGGTTGGGCGACCTCTTGCGATAGTGGGAATCAATTTGAGGAAGCAACACAAAGGACATGGGAATAAAAATGCAGCTTGGTATCGGGGCATGTTTTAAATGTGTCACGATTAAAGCGTATTCCCCTGAGGCAGAGATCAAAAGGGTCCTGTTAGTTCCCAGTCTGTATGGGTTGATCCCAGCTGGGGCGCTTCAGCTGACCAGCGTGAGCCGAGAGGGCAGATTCAATGGAGCAGCTGGCGTTAGTCGGCAGATCTATTCTGTAAATGACTCAGGGTCAGGCTGGTTCACACCAGCGTCATTAAATAGCCAGCTGACACACTAAACGCAAGCAGTAAAATAAAAAGCCAGTGCAGCATGCGGGAGGATAATTGATACTGGGGTCATAATGGAATATTACAAACTACCATTGTCTGATGGAAACCAATTTAAACATTAGACTTTCAAAACTAACAATATCAGCCGTGCAATGAATGTTTAGGTTCACTGCGTATTTTCCCAAATTATTATTAAAGAAGCTAAATGCCTGGAGTTATTCCAAAACAAAACCCTTTCTTAGTGTGAAACCTAAGTCTTTTGTCCTCAGTAGCACATGATTTAAAACTCCAAAATACCACTAAGATTGATCACACCACCCCATTGGAAATAGTACTGTACATACTTTGTCCCGAACTGCCACAGTCGATACAGAAAAGCACCCAATTCATTTCAGGTAGACCGATCACAATTATTGATCGTGTAGGAAGGAACTGAAGGTGTTGGTTTAAACTAGAGATGGAGACAAAAAGCTGAAGTAAAGGGCCTGTCCCACTTTCACGACTTAATTCACGACCTCTGCCGAGTTTGCCCTCGACTCATACTCGCAGCATGGTCGTCACGAGGTCGTAGGTAGGTGGGTCGTGATGCTAGTCGTAGGTACTCGTGGCATCAAGTAGGGCGGGGCATTTTTTTAGCCTGATAAAAAAATGCCCACGAGTAAAAAAAGCCGTGAATTAGGTCGTGAAAGTTGGACGGGCCCTTTACTCAGCGGGTCAGGCAGCATCTCTGGAGAAAAGGAATAGGTGACCTTTCAGGTCGAGACCCTTCTTCAGACTGAGAGTCGGGGGGGGGGGGGGGGGGGGGGAAGAAAGGAAACAAGAGATATAGACGGTGATGTAGAGAGATATAGAACAAATGAATGTAAGAAATGCAAAAAAAGTAACGATGATAAAAGAAACAGGTTGTTCTTTGACTCCTCCCCCCACCCCCAAAATTGCTGGCACATTTGGCAACTAGAACGAGGAACAAATTGGTAATATTGGCAATGGTCAAAGGACAGGAGCGGCAGCAATTACTTTCGCAAAAGACACATGTTCCAATATATTTCTTAAAAACTTTGAAAAGCCCAAAATATACACAGAATAATCCAATCGGATGACAGAAAGTTGCTTCCCCACACAACTTATGTGCTATAGCACAAATGCTGACAGAGTACAGACATACGCTGGTGTCTGCAAGTTGGCTCAAGTCAGACAGAAACAAATTCGAAAAGAGACACAAAGCAGATGACACGAAAATGGGCGGCGTTGTAGGTAGCGAAGATGGGTATCAAAATTTGCAGCAGGATCTTGATCAGTCGGGTTGAGGAATAGCAAATGGAGTTTAATACATACAAATGCGAAGTGTTGAGTTTAGGGAAGTCAAACCAGGGCAAGACCTATACAGTGAATGACAGAGGCCTGGGGAGTGTCGGAGAGCAGAGAGATTTTGAAATGCTAGTACATACTTCCTTGAAAATGGTGTCACAGGTAAGCAGGGTGGACAAGATGGCTCTCAGCATATTGGCCTTTATCAGTCAGGTTATCGATTATAGATGGTTACACAAAAAAGCTGGAGAAACTCAGCGGGTGCAGCAGCATCTATGGAGCGAAGGAAATAGGCAACGTTTCGGGCCGAAACCCTAGATGTTGGGAGGTTATGTTGCAGTTGTACAAGACATTGGTGATGCTCATTTATGTTATGTTGTGTCGTGGACTTTCTGTGTTTGTGCTTTTTTTTAAATTCAATTTCAATTTTATTTTTAATATGTTTTAAAATGTATTTATTATTTTTTTATGATACTGCCTATAAAGGGAAATTCATTTCGTTGTCTCAAATTGAGACAATGACAATAAATTTGAATACAATACAATACAATACAATACTCCGTCTGCAGTAGTGTGTTCAGTTTTGGTCATCCTGTTGTGCGAAGGTTGTTGTTGAGCAGGAAGGGATGCAGAGAAGATTGGCGATGATGTTGCTAAGACTGGGGGACCTGAGCTACAGGGAGCGGTTGAACAGGCTGGGAGTTTATTTCACGCAGCACATAAGATCATGAGGGGAACAGATTGGGTAGACGCATAGAGTCTTTTACCAAGAATCAAGAACCATAGGTTTAACGTGATTTAAAAGATTTAATAGATAGAATCTCGAGGGGCAACTTAAAAAAAAAAAAACACAAAAAGAGTGGTGGGTAAATGGAACGAGCTGCCAGCGGAGGTAGTTAAAGGAGGTACTATCACAACGTTTTAAATATATTTTGGATAAGTACGTGGATAGGAGAGATTTGGAGGGATATGACCCAATGTGGGAAGGTGGGACTAGTGTAGATGGGGCAATGTTGGTCAGCATGGGCAAGTTGGGATGAAGGGTCTGTTTCCATGCTGTACCACTCTGAATACAAGATACAAGATACATTTAATTGTCATTTGGACCCCTTGAGGTCCAAACGACCTGCTGAGAATACCCCGTATTCTCAGCAGGTAACTAAATCACTCAGCAGGTCAGGCAGCATCTCTGGAGAATATTCCCAAGTGAACTTTTGCAGCACATATCCATGTTCTCCAGAGATGCTGCCTGACCTGTGCAGGAAGAAACGGCATATGCTGGTTTGAACTGAAGATTCTTTAGTCTGAAGAAACGTCACCTATTCCTTTTCTCCAGAGACGCTGTCTGATCCGCTGAGTTACTGCAGCTTTTTGTGTCTTTCTTCGATGCTGCCTGACCTGCTCAGTTACTCCAGCACTATGTCTCTTCTGTTGTAAACCAGCATCTGCAGTTCCTTGTTTCTACAGTTACAAATTCAAGCCACTGCCTGGAGATTTTCACTTTGCAAGTCACACACATCATATGTTCTTGTAAAGTCTAATGGGGATCCTTCATTGTCACAGGGTCAAAATCTTGCAATTCCATTCCTAACAGTACTGGGATCATCTTCACATTGACTTTTGCAATAGATGATGTTCGGATACCATCAAGCAAGTAATAATTGGTAATAAATGTAGCTTTGCATGTCTGACATCCACGGCCTGATAGTAAATATCACGGGAAATGCCACAGTATTAAAGGTATTTTATCTTTGCAATGATAAAGCGAAGTCTATGCATTAATACATAATAGGAGAGGTTGCAATGGATAAACACAAGATTAGATCGACAACTATCCTTAACTGCCGAGAAGGTTATTGGCTGCAACCTTCACCCCACCCCACCCCACCCCATCGACAAACTTTTCACTCCAAGGGCCAGGAAGCGAGCAGGTAAGATCATCTCCGACCCTGGCCACAAACTCTTTGAAGCATTTCCTTCTGGAAGGCGACTCCGGACTGTCAAAGCCACCACAGTCAGACATAAAAACAGTTTTCTTCTTCGAGCAGTAGCTCTACTCAATAACCAAAAGTCTGTAGCCTACTTGTGCTCTTGTATTTTATTTCATTCTTCACATGTGTAAATTATAATGTTTTATTTTTAATTGTCTACTGTATATCGTGTTGTTACTTGCGAGCAAGGCACCAAGGCTAATTCCTTGCATGTATACATACTTGGCTAATAATTTTTTTTCAATTCAATCTGGAAACTACACTTAAATCAAATCTCATTCTTTAAATATCTTGTTTGCCTTGTTGTACACAAGGATATCCAGCTTAACAACAATAACACTGTGGGACATTGTGCCTGTATTTATACTAATCCTCACATTGTTTCCACGAGCAGATGTTGGGAAATGTGTAGGGAGGAACTGCAGATGTCAGTTTACACCGAAGATAGACACAAAATGCTGGAACAACTCAGCGGGTCAGGCAGCATCTCCGGAGAGAAGGAATGGGTGACGTTTTGGGTCAAGGTCCTTCTTCAGACTGTGTCAGGGGAGAGGGAAACAAGAGACACAGAAGGGTAAGGTGTAAAAACGAGAGATCAAAGGGGACGAAGTTCAAGGAAAATGTAAAACCAGAAAATGTAGAATTCCAGAACCAGGTGCCACAGTCTTAGAATAAAAGGGAGGCCATTTAAGACTGAGGTGAAAAAAAAACAGTTTTCACCCAGAGAGTAGTGAATTTGTGGAATTCCCTGCCAGAGGACAAATCACTGGATAGATTTAAAGGAGAGTTGGATAGAACTCTAGGGGCTTGTGGAATCAAGGGATATGGGGAGAAGGCAAGCATGGGTTATTGATTGGGGACGATCAGCCATGATCACGGGGTGGGAGATTGCAACCTTCACGTGGTCCGCCCTGTTTCGACAAATGCAATCAACCGGGTGTGCACAGTCAAATAAGATCAAATAGAACAAGTTGTCCTACAGCTTTAGGTTGTGCACACCATACGCAAGAAGAAGCCATGATCACAATGGATGGCGGTACTGGCTCGACGGGCCAAATGGCCTCCTCCTGCACCCATTGAGTCTGTCCAAAGCAAGCGTTGTCTGCGGAGGGCGCTCAGCATCGCCAAGGACTGCTCTCACCCCAACCATGGACTGTTTACCCTCCTACCATCCGGGAGGCGCTACAGGTCTCTCCGTTGCCGAACCAGCAGGTCGAGGAACAGCTTCTTCCCGGCGGCTGTCACTCTACTCAACAACGTACCTCGGTGACTGCCAATCACCACCCCACCCCGGACACTTATTATTATTTATTCAAATAATTTGCTATGTCGCTCTTCCAGGGAGATGCTAAATGCATTTTGTTGTCTCTGTACTGTACAC
The DNA here is from genome assembly GCF_028641065.1 of Leucoraja erinaceus. Taxonomy (NCBI): domain Eukaryota; kingdom Metazoa; phylum Chordata; class Chondrichthyes; order Rajiformes; family Rajidae; genus Leucoraja; species Leucoraja erinaceus. The sequence goes on along the minus strand of NC_073378.1, from coordinate 123,727,423 downwards.
TGACAATGACAATTAAAATTGAATCTGAATCTCAATCTGAATCTGAATTTTCTATGGTTTCTATATAGAATGAATCATTGTTAGCTCGGGGATGGTGACAACGAGGCACACAATGTAAAATTTAATCAAGAAGTCAGTCAAACTAGTCTGAGAACTAGGATGGGGTCAGATGGGGAGAGAAGGAAATAATTTTCAAGAGTCAAGAGCGTTAATTGGAGGAAGAATATTCTTGCTATTGAGGGAGTGCAGTGCAGGGTCACAGGGTTAATTCCAGGGATGGCGGGACTGTCATATACTGAGAGAACGGAGCGGCTAGGCTTGTATACTCTGGAATTTAGGATGAGAGAGGATCTAATTGAAATGAAAGATTATTATGGGTTTGGACACGCTAGAGGCAGGAAACATGGTTCAGATGTTGGGGGAGTCCAGAAACAGGGGCCACAGTTTAAGAATAAGGGGCAAGCCATTTAGAACAGAGATGAGGAAACACTTTTTCACACAGAGAGTTGTGAGTCTGTGGAATTCTGTCTCAGAGGGCGGTGGAGGCTGGCTCTCTGGAAAGTTTCAAGAGAGAGCTAGATAGGGCTTTCAAAGATAGCGGAGTCAGGGGATATGGGGAGAAGGCAGGAACGGGGTACTGATTGTGGATGATCAGCCATGATCACATTGAATGGCGGTGCTGGCTCGGAGGGCTGAATGGCCTACTCCTGCACCTATTGTCTAAGAGTGTTTTATTGTCATATGTCCCAGATAGAACAATTAAATTCTTACTTGCAGCAGCACAAAATTTTGGCATAGTTAACCAACTAGGGTGGTTCAGACAGGACAGGCATCATCTCTGGAGAGAAGGAATGGGCGATGTTTTGGGTCGAGACCCTTCTTCAGACTGATGTCAAGGGAGGGGGCAGTACCCCCTCCCACCCTGCTGATTAGTCTGAAGAAGGGTCTCGACCCGAAACATCGCCCATTCCTTCCCTCCAGAGATACTGCCTGTCCCGCTGAGTTACTCCAGCGTTTTGTGTCTACCTTCGATTTTAACCAGCATCTGCAGTTCTTTCTTACACATGAGCTCCTCAACCAGTTAGAATGCTGATGAGGTTCACTGGGGAAACCTTTGTTTAAAATGATAAATCAGTCGAGCTCATGGATGCGTATGATTTAGATCACTAATGAACAACTCACCAGTACAAACAGTGCACCAGAGCATTCCCAACTATCTTCTGCAAACAGCTCACAGTAGAAGCATAAATCACACAGATAACTCCTCCTGGAAGAGCATGGTCTCCGATCTGAATAGCGTCCCTTGTCCGTTTTAAATCTTGTGACCCAACAAGATTAATCATGATCTAGCCAGCACTGTTACCAGGCATCAAAAATGTTACAGCCAAATTACCTGTCAACAATCAATCTCCTAGCTTCACAAATGAAGAATAGTCACTTGATGTGAAGGACTAAATGAGCCAATACCCTTGTGAATGTATTTAGCATGAGTTGGTACACTTACAATAAGGGGGGGGGGGGGGGGGGGGGGGGGGGGGGGGGGGGGGGAAGAATCAAGCTCCTTTTAAAATGTTAGCAATACATTAAAACTGCAATAAACCCAAAAGTCAAGACAGGAAAATGCAAGTAAAAGGCCTTGACAAAAGCAAACTGAATGTTAAGGATCAACGGTACACAAAAATGCTGGAGAAACTCAGAGGGTGCAGCAGCATCTATGGAGCGAAGGAGATAGGTAGCGTTTCGGGCCGGAACCCTTCTTCAGACTGAAGAAGAACATTCTTCAGAATGTTAAGGATCAACATTGTTTATTGCCGAAGATAGACACAAAATGCTAGAGTAACTCAGTGGGACAGGCAGCATCTCTGGAGAGAAGGAATGGGAGACGTTTCGGGTCGACACCCTTCTACAGACTAATAAAACCTCGACCCAAAACGTCACCCATCCCTTCTCTCCAGAGATGCTGCCTGCCCCGCTGAGCTACTCCAGTATTTTATGTCTATCTTCGATGTGAACCAGCACCTGCAGTTCCTTCCTTACACATATTGTTTGGGGCCGTCCATTTCTAAAATTGACTAACATCAAATTTTACATTAATCCTCCAATGCTGCCGAGTAGATATTTGCAGCTGGATTTTAAAATCTGACTCGGTGGAGTGCAATTATTCAAGAGAGGACAGAAAACGACTGATTGATTTGCAAAGTTCAATCAGACGGCAGGAGGAATGATAGATGATGCTTCGGGTCGGGATCCTTCATCCGATAGTTTGTGGCAGTGGGGAGAAAGCTGGAAGAGAGAGATGGGAGGGATGGGGGGGAAGGGGGGGGACAAGACAAGTGATGGGTGGATAATGGTGAGGGTCGATAGGATGATGGCTGGACAAATGCCTCCGAGATGAAAGGCCAAAAATGGTGAGATAAGGATAGGAAAGGCAGGAGATGTGAAGCCAGAGGAAGGAATATAGGTGGGAGGGGGATGTGGAGAAGGAGGTGAAGGCAGAAATGGGTGCGCATCTCGGTTGGGCATGGGGAAGAGAGGGGAAAAACGGAGAGGTATCTGTTTATTATTTGGGCGGCATGATGGCGCCGTGGCAGAGTCACTGCCTCACAGCGCTAGAGGCCCCTCTTTGATCCTGACTACGGGTGCTGTCTGTACGGAGTTTATACGTTCTCCCTGTGAACTGCGTGGGTAGCTGTCTGAAGAAGGGTCTCGACCTGAAACGTCACCCATTCCTTCTCTCCAGAGATGCTGCCTGCCCCGCTGAGTTACTCCAGCATTTTGTGTCGATCTTCGGAATACGAGGTGCTGTATGTGAACCTCTGACTCTCCCAACATGGTCTCCTTTACAAGGACAAGACCGAGCATCATCTGGGTGACCGACGATAGACACAGGAAGCTGGAGTAACTCAGCGGGGCAGGCAGCATCTCTGGAGAGGAGGAATGGGTGATGTTTCGGGTCGAGACCCTTCTTCAGACCCTATTTTACCTCTGTGGACCGCACCATCAGCAACTCACAACAGACAATAAATGCCGTGAAACGATTAAGCAGAACAGAACCATTGCAACACCAACAGCTTATGTGTAACAGTAAGGTGTGTGAAATGCAGAAAAGGGATGGTTTTGAAATGGAAACAAGAGAAGTCACTTAAAAGGAAATGGATTGAGGAACCAAATTTTAAAAAAGGGTTAGGGTTAGTTTAGTTTAGCAGAAATAAACATGTTGCAAAACATTATATTTGTTTGCTTCATCGATTTTCCGGTCTACCTTATCTCTGGTACCTTATTTTTACAACAGTAAAATGAATAGCAGTGTAGTCCTATAAACAAGTCAAAAGAGTCACCATTAGAAAACTATGGGACAATCTACATGCTGCTCATTGCATTAAATGCAGAATAACATTAATTTCCCGATCCACTCAGTATTCCTTTTGAGAGTTAAAAGGGCCTGTCCCACTAGGGCATCATTTGTGCGTCATTTACGTGACATCATTTACGCGTCACGACGCACGACATGCACGTGATGCGCGAATGGCGTGCATTACGCGCGCATGGTGCGTGAAGCGCAATTGACGCCCAAGTGGGACAGGCCCTTTACTTCTCAACACTTGGATAGAATATCAGTATTTTTGACACCACAATCAATGGTGTTACATTACTAAGCATACAACGGAATTGGAGAAATATAAACTTGACAAATGTGGAACCAATGCACAGACCTGGGAGAAGTTGGTGTAACAAGAAACATGTGTGCTCTTTGATGTGGACAACGTGATGGTGGAAATGGACTGGGGAAATAGCAATGGAATCAAAAATGGAAAGTGGTCAATGTCAAAGCAAAAATAACATGGCTAAAACATGCAAAAAGAGTGAGACACCAGACATTCCCATCAATCAAAACTACTTCAAAGTAACAGGATTTAAACGGTGAAGTTTCATGTTTTGTGGCGCGGTTCTCTACATTTTTCTTCCCTCTCAAAAACCTGGTTAGGTGAATCTTGAGCAAGATAAACTGAATCAAGCTAGGCAAGGTTAAATAAAGATCAGAATGATCAGAATAGTCCCCAGATTGTCCTTCGTTTACAAAACACCCGGCAGGGTGGCGCAGCGGTAGGGTCAGTGCCTTACAGCGCTTGCAGCTGGAGACCCGGGTTTGATGCCGACTACAGGTGCTGTCCGTACGGAGCTTGCACGTTCTCCCCGTGACCTGCGTGGGTTTTCTCCGGGTGCTCCAGTTCCCTCCCACACTCCAAATATAGTGTGTGTAGGGTAGTGTTAGTGCGCGGGGACCGTTGGTTGATGCGGACTCGGTGAGCTGCAGGGCCCGTTTGCAAACGGCCTGTACAAGGCAATTTGCAAACTTGTTGTTACAAACAAATCACACCACTGGAACTCTGGAGTAACCGCAGGCGGATCTGTACATTCAGATCAATACTTCCTAAATGTACATATTAGTGCAGCAAGGCATTATTTAATTTAATCAGAATTATTTCCCTCGACCAATTCTGAAAGTACAATCCATCCCAGTCTTCTTAACAACAAAACCACTTATCAAATATGTATGAATGAACTGCAGTCACTGATTAACACCATAGGTAGACACAAAATGCTGGAGTAACTCAGCGGGTCAGGCGGCATCTCTGGAGAGAAGGAATGGGTGACGTTTCGGGTCGGGTCCGCAGAAGGTTCTTGACACGAAACGTCACCCATTCCTTCTGTCCAGAGATGCTGCCTGTCCCGCTGAGTTACTCCAGCATTCTGTGTCTATCTTTGGTTTAATCCAGCATCTGCAGTTCGTTCCTATACACCCCCAAGGGGCACATTTATTGCAGAACAAGTAAACAGAGGCTGGTTTGCACTAAACAACAACAAGTTAAGAATACACAAGAGAAATCCTTTCAGGAGAGATTTCATCAAAAGTTTACAGTTACAGGTTGAAGATAAAATACTCATTATTGACCAGCATGCTTATTAATTTGGCTTTGAAAACAAATGCGGGCACAAATAAAATATCCAAATGACTGCTTACATTAGAGATTAAGAAGGAACGGCAGATGCTGGAAAAATCGGAGGCAGACAAAAATGCTGGAGGAACTCAGCGGGTGAGGCAGCATCTGTGGAGAGATGTTTTTTGGCCGAGATCTTTTTTTCCAGTCTGAAGAAGGGTCTCCACCCGAAATGTCGCCTAATCCTTCTCTCGATAGATGCTGAGTTCCTCCAGCATTTTTGTCTGCTTACATTAGAGGATACTTTTTGGATTGCTGAAACGTGGGTAAAATTTCTTCATTACGCTTTGAGACTTTGTCGTTGAACAAAGGGATCTAAGGTGTACCGGCACATAGTGTCATGAAGTGGCCGCCCAGGTAGATCTGGTGCTCAAGAAGGCTGACCAAGATGCCCCAACCATACCAGTCCCATGAGCCAGCATTTATTCCATATCGCTCCATGCCTTTCCTTCCCATGTACCTGTCCAAATGTCTTCTAAATGTTGTTACTGCACCTCCCACAACCACCTCCGATGGCAGCTCATTCCATGCCCACCTCCATTTGTGTGAGAAAGTTTCCCCTCAGGCTCCTATTAAATCTTTTTCCTCTCACAAACCTATGAACTCTGGTTCTTGATTCCCCTATTCTTCAAAGACTTTGTGCATCTACCCTGTCCATACCTCTAATGATCTCAATCACCTCTATAAGATCACGTAGGCAGGGATTATACCAACATTTAAGTGATATTTATACAGGCACGTGGATGGGAAAGGTTTAGAACAGGGTTTCCCCAACTTTCTTGTTCCGTTTATCCCTGGTAACTTTAATAGCACGTAACAACGTTATTTCACTTATTTATGAACTAATTATGAACAGATACTGGTATACCAGAACCAAACACAGTCAGTCAATGTGAAAAAATATGTACAAATCCAGAATCAACAAATTTACCCCCTGGGTAGGCAAAATTTACCCCAGGTTGGGAACCCTTGGTTAGAGGGATATGGGCCAGATGCTAGCAGGTGGGGCTGGGGCAAATTTATTGAGGTTAGATGGGATATCTTGACCGTCATGAACATGTTGGGCTAAAGGATCTGAATCCAAACTGCACGACTCTATGATAGGCGGATAAATCTTTGGAACACAGATATTGATGGCAAGAGTAGTGTTTATTGGGGGCAGCACAGTATTGCCGCTATTAGAGCTGCTGCCTCACAGCCCCAACTCTGGGCTCATTCCCCACTTCCAGTCTTATTTGTGTGGGGTTTATACTTCCTCCCAATGAGAGTGTTTGTGCTTCCTTCCAAGGACATGGGTTGCTAGCTTAAAGGGCCTGTCCCACTTAGGAGACCTAAACAGCAACCTCTGGTGACATTGCCCGCCACCCAAGGTTTCCACAAAGTCACGGGAGGTTTTGGTCACTCTCCCTAATGGTTGAAAGTGGTTTCCGCGTGGTCGAGGCTTCATCTAGGTTGCTGCTATTTGTTCATTATGATTAAAACTGGCCTTGACTATAAATGAACTGCTGTAGATTTGGGAGGAACAACAGCAGCAGCAGATTAGCAAGAGATACGACTGATTGGCTCTAGCCCAAGTGGGAGGAGAGGGGTGAAAACAGTTGAAAACTGAGGAATTTGCTTTGTAAATTGGTAAATCAGGCAATTTATCAGTCAATTTAAGCAGGACAGCTCTTAACGAGTGGCAGTGAGGAGCGGCCTTGTGAGGGAAGTGTGAGTCTTTGGCTCGAGAGTCTTCGAGGAGGCTGAGGAGAGGAGACCACGCAATACGCTTGAGAGGTAGAGACGAAAGAAGGAGATGTCAGGCAAGCTGATTCAGTGCGATGCTTGCAGTATGTGGGAGGTCAAGGACACCGCTGGTGCCTCTGGCTGCTACAAATGCGAAAAATGCATCCAGGTAGAGCTCCTGAAGGGCCGTGTTGGGGAACTGGAGAAGCAAGTGGATGACCTCCGGTTCGTACGAGAAACGGAGTCGTTCCTCGACAAGTCCTACAGTACGATTGTTACACCTAAGGTACTGGAAGAGAGAAGGTGGGAGACAGTGAGAAAGGGAGGGAAGCATGGAATGCCAACGTCCCCGGGTGGTGTACCTCTTGTAAACAGGTTCATCCGCTTAGAAGCTGTTGGGACAGAAGACGTGAGCGGCGGACTGGCTTGCGATGCGATAGGGCTGTTGAGCCCAAACCAAAAAGGCCTAAGGCAGGCAAGGCCATTGTAGTGGGAGACTCCATTGTGAGAGGTACGGACAGGGGTTTCTGCGGCAACAGATGGGATGCGAGGATGGTGTGCTGCCTTCCCGGTGCCAGGATCCAGGATGTCACGGACAGAGTGCAGAAAATCCTCAAGGGCGAAGGTGAACATCCGGAAGTGGTAGTGCATGTCGGCACAAACGATGTCGGAAAAAAGGGGATGAATATTCTGCAGCGTGACTTTAGAGAGCTCGGAAAAATGTTGAAAAGCAGGACCTCCAGGGTTGTTATCTCCAGTTTGCTTCCAGTTCCCCGTGCTGGCGAGAGCAGGAACAGGGAGATACGGGACCTGAACGTGTGGCTGAGGAACTGGTGCACGGGGCAGGGATTTAGATTCTTAGATCACTGGGATCTGTTTTGGGGTAAGGGGGAACTGTACAAAAGGGACGGATTGCATCTTAACAGTTGTGGGACCAGCATTCTGGCAGGCAGGTTTGCCACTGCTACACGGGTGGCTTTAAACTGAATAAGGGGGGTGGGGTGTCGAATGGGATAGTGAAGGATGGAGTTAAAGGGAAAGGGTTTCTTAAATGTGTGAGCGTAGAGACCGAGGGGTGTAAAATGAGGGTAGAAGCAATAGGTAGCAAGGTGAAAAGTAAAAGTGGCAGGCAGACAAAACCCAGGCAAAAATCAAAAAGGGCCACTTTTCAACATAATTGTATAAGGGGTAAGAGTGTTGTAAAAACAAGCCTGAAGGCTTTGTGTCTCAATGCAAGGAGCATTCGTAATAAGGTGGATGAGTTGAAGGTGCAGATAGCTATTAATGACTGTGATATAGTTGGGATCACGGAGACATGGCTCCAGGGTGACCAAGGCTGGGAGCTGAACATCCAGGGATATTCAATATTCAGGAGGGATAGAGAGAAAGGAAAAGGAGGTGGGGTAGCGTTACTGATTAGAGAGGGGTTTAATGCAATGGAAAGGAAGTACATTAGTTTGGAGGATGTGGAATCGGTATGGGTAGAGCTGCGAAACACTAAGGGGCAGAAAACGCTGGTGGGTGTTGTGTACAGGCCACCTAACAGTAGTAGTGAAGTTGGTGATGGTATCAAACAGGAAATTAGAAATGCGTGCGACAAAGGTAAAACAGTTATAAATGGGTGACTTCAATCTACATATAGATTGGGTGAATCAAATTGGCAGGGGTGCTGAGGAAGAGGATTTCTTGGAATGTATGCGGGATAGTTATCTAAATCAACATGTAGAGGAACCAACGAGAGAGCAGGCTATTTTAGACTGGGTATTGAGTAATGAGGAAGGGTTAGTTAGCAGTCTTGTTGTACGTGCCCCCTTGGGCAAGAGAGACCATAATATGGTTGAGTTCTTCATTAGGATGGAGAGTGACATTGTTAATTCAGAAACAATGGTTCTCAACTTAAAGAAAGGTAACTTTGAGGGTATGAGACGTGAATTGGCCAAGATTGACTGGCAATTAATTCTAAAAGGGTTGACGGTGGATATGCAATGGAAGACATTTAAAGACTGCATGGATGAACTACAAAAAATGTTCATCCCAGTTTGGCAAAAGAATAAATCAGGGAAGGTAGTACATCCATGGATAACAAGGGAAATCAGGGATAGTATCAAAGCGAAGGATGATGCGTACAAATTAGCCAGAAAAATCAGCATACCGGAGGACTGGGAGAAATTCAGAGACCAGCAGAGGAGGACAAAGGGCTTAATTAGGAAATGACAAATTGATTATGAAAGAAAACAGGCAGGGAAAATAAAAACTGACTGCAAAAGTTTTTATAGATATGTGAAAAGAAAGAGATTAGTTAAAACAAATGTAGGTCCCTTGCAGTCAGAAACAGGTGAGTTGATCATGGGGAACAAGGATATGGCGGACCAATTGAATAACTACTTTGGTTCCGTCTTCACTAAGGAAGACATAAATAATTTGCCGGAAATAGCAGGGGACCGCGGGTCAAAGGAGTTGGAGGAATTGAGTGAAATCCAGGTTAGCCGGGAAGTGGTGTTGGGTAAATTGAATGGATTAAAGGCCGATAAATCCCCAGGGCCAGATAGGCTGCATCCCAGAGTACTTGAGGAAGTAGCTCCAGAAATAGTGGATGCATTAGTATAATCTTTCGAAACTCTTTAGATTCTGGAATAGTTCCTGAAGATTGGCGGGTAGCAAACGTAACCCCACTTTTGAGAAAATGGGGAATTACAAACCAGTTAGTCTAAAATCGGTAGTGGGGAAACTGCTAGAGTCAGTTATTAAAGATGGGATAGCAGCACATTTGGAAAGTGGTGAAATCATTGGACAAAGTCAGCATGGATTTACGAAAGGCAAATCATGTCCGACGAATCTTATAGAATTTTTCGAGGATGTAACTAGTAGCGTGGATAGGGGAGAACCAGTGGATGTGGTGTATCTGAACTTCCAGAAGGCTTTCGACAAGGTTCCACATAAGAGATTAGTATACGAACTTAAAGTACACGGCATTGGGGGTTCAGTATTGATGTGGATAGAGAACTGGCTGGCAAACAGGAAGCAAAGAGTAGGAGTAAACGGGTCCTTTTCACAATGGCAGGCAGTGACTAGTGGGGTACCGCAAGGCTCAGTGCTGGGACCCCAGCTATTTACAATATATATTAATGATCTGGATGAGGGAATTGAAGGCAATATCTCCAAGTTTGCGGATGACACTAAGCTGGGGGGCAGTGTTAGCTGTGAGGAGGATGCTAGGAGACTGCAAGGTGACTTGGATAGGCTGGGTGAGTGGGCAAATGTTTGGCAGATGCAGAATAATGTGGATAAATGTGAGGTTATCCATTTTGGTGGCAAAAACAGTAAAGCAGACTATTATCTAAATGGTGGCCGACTAGGAAAAGGGGAGATGCAGCGAGACCTGGGTGTCATGGTACACCAGTCATTGAAAGTAGGCATGCAGGTGCAGCAGGCAGTGAAGAAAGCGAATGGTATGTTAGCTTTCATAGCAAAAGGATTTGAGTATAGGAGCAGGGAGGTTCTACTGCAGTTGTACAGGGTCTTGGTGAGACCACACCTGGAGTATTGCGTACAGTTTTGGTCTCCAAATCTGAGGAAGGACATTATTGCCATAGAGGGAGTGCAGAGAAGGTTCACCAGACTGATTCCTGGGATGTCAGGACTGTCTTATGAAGAAAGACTGGATAGACTTGGTTTATACTCTCTAGAATTTAGGAGATTGAGAGGGGATCTTATAGAAACTTACAAAATTCTTAAGGGGTTGGACAGGCTAGATGCAGGAAGATTGTTCCCGATGTTGGGGAAGTCCAGGACAAGGGGTCACAGCTTAAGGATAAGGGGGAAATCCTTTAAAACCGAGATGAGAAGAACCTTTTTCACACAGAGTGGTGAATCTCTGGAACTCTCTGCCGCAGAGGTTAGTCGAGGCCAGTTCATTGGCTATATTTAAGAGGGAGTTAGATGTGGCCCTTGTGGCTAAGGAGATCAGAGGGTAAGGCAGGTACGGGATACTGAGTTGGATGATGAGCCATGATCATATTGAATGGCGGTGCAGGCTCGAAGGGCCGAATGGCCTACTCCTGCACCTAATTTCTATGTTTCTAAATAGGTTGCCGCTTTAAAAATCAATAATTTTTTTTAGTCTAGTCGAAGGCGGTTTTCTTCATTGTCGAGGAAGGTTTTCAACATATGTGTGGTAGGAGGTTGCAGGTCACCTCGACCTTGATTTTTTTTTTTGGGTGGCGGGCAAAGTCACCAGAGGTTGCTGTTGGGTCTCCTGAATGGAACAGACCCTCACTATAGAATTACCACTACTAGAACCTAGCTGAGCAATGGACTCTGGGGAGAGTGAATATAGGAGGAATGAAATGGGGGTGGCACTGTGGTGCAGCGGTAGAGGTGGTGCCTTTCAGCACCAGAGACCAGGGTTCAATCCGGACTACAGGTGTGGAGCCAATATGTTCTGCCTGCATGGGTTGCCTCCATATGCTCTGGTTTCCTCTCACATTCCAAAGGTTTGCAGATTAATTGGCTTTGGTAAAATTATAACTTGTCCCCTACTCTGTCAGATAGTGTTAGTGCTATGGGGTGATTGCTGGTTGGCATGGACTCGATGGGCCGAACGGCCTGTTTCCACACTAATTCCAACGTGTAAAAGTCTATGGTTAAAAAAAAAACTACTACAAAAAGAAGGGGCCTGATGGACTGGGATAGATGATACTTTACGACTGTATAATCACTCAAGAAAGGCCTTGAAAGATTCAAGGCAAGCCGGTGCATGTTCAGAAGGCAGATAATACTCATGTAGATTGGCACAGAAAATAGGAAGCTGGGCTTTAAGCAAAATTGGCCAGGAAGTTGTTGGGTTAGTATAGAAACACAAGTGGGACTATTCCCCACACCAACATCCCTGTGTATTTTATCTGAGATTTTTGTAAGCATTAGTTTTTAAAGATGAACACAAATACAAAAAAATGTGGGCAGCATACAATTCTAAATATAATTTAGTAAATCACCAAAGCATACAGTTCAGTAAAGTAAAAAAAAAAAATAATGAATAGGAAGCTGGAAAATGGTGAAGTAGGGATTACAATATAGCAACAACAAAAAAAAGCACCATGCCCCTAAGTGCCCTAACATCTTAGAAAAACAGCATGATAACAAAGGTCCTTGGCAATGCAGGATGGTACTGAATACATTTAAATTAAATATAGCTTATGGTTCTCCCTGGTCACCGCTGGGTGAAAGAGCAAGAATGGGGCAGCACAGTGGCGGAGCGGTAGAGTTGCTGCCTGACAACGCTTCCAATGCCACAGACCTGGGTTTAATCCCGACTACTGTCTCGGTGATGTCCGAACGGAGTTTGTATGTTCTCCCAGTGACCTGCGTGCGTTTTCTCAGAGATCTCCAGTTTCCTCCCACACTCCAAAGACGTACAGGTTTGTAGACTAATTGGCCTGATATAAATGTAACTGTAGCGTGCGTGTGTGCGTGCGTGTGAGAGAGAGAGAGAGATAGCGTGCAGGCATCGCTGGTAGGCGCAGACTCAATGGGCCGAAGGGCCTGTTTCCGCGCTGTGTCTCTAAACCTCAACTAAACTGACGGGGAATAAAAAGAGTGATCATCAGGTTCTTTCCTTAAAAGATGACAATATAATTGATCCAAATATATTGCAATAACATCTCAAATTCCATGAGAAGGTAGGAATCTGTTTACCTATTTTTCTGCTACCTATGAGATATGATCTGCCTCGGTTGATGAAATGTTTTCAATTTTTTTTTTTTTTTTAAATGAACACTCCCTTTCTGAATACATGCCAAACTACTAGCACGCCTACCAGAAAAAATGTATCTAAGATTATTTTCCAGTTTACAATAACAGGAACAAATAACGATAAAAACATACGCTTGCTTGCAACATTAGAGTGCTACTGAAGTTATGTATACAGGTTAAAAATAAATAAATCTTAAAACAAGGCATGTAGTATTCAGAGTCATAGTGATACAGTGTGGAAACAGGCCCTTTGGCCCAACTTGCCCACACCGGCCAACATGTCCCAGCTACACCAGTCCCACCTGCCCGCGTTTGGTCCGTATCCCTCCAAACCTGTCTAACTGTTTCTTCGATGTTGGGATAGTCCCTGTGTCAACTACCTCCTCTGGCAGCTTGTTCCATACACCCACCACCCTTTGCGTGAAAAAGTTACCCTTCTAATTCCTATTAAATCTTTTCCCCTTCACCTTAAACCCATGTCCCCTGGTCTTTGATTCACCGACTCTAGGGAAGAGACTCTGTGCATCGACATGATCTATTCCTCTCATGATTTTATACACCTCTACAAGATCACCCCTCATCATTCTGCGCTCCAAGAAATAGAGACCCAGCGTACTCAACCTCTCCCTATTGCCCAGACCCTCTAGCCTTGGCGCCATCCTCGTAAATCTTCTCTGTACCCTTTCCAGCTTGACAACTTATTTCCTATAACACGGTGCCCAGAACTGAAATGTCAAAATAATGAAATGTCTTGTTCTTGATAAATAATTGCTCAAATGAATACATTCAAAACACCCAATATGGTCAAATTTTCAGACGTAGCAGTTCATTAATTGGATGTTAACATGGAACATTAACTGTCAGAAGAAAATTATATCAAAATAGTAAATGAAAAACAGAAATTCAAAATTAGGATATTCTATTTTGCAAGCATTTACTCTTGGTGGTAGGAATGAACTGCAGATGCTGGTTAAAACCAAAGATGGACACAAAAAGCTGCAGTAACTCAGCGGGACAGGCAGCATCTCTGGAGACAAGGAAACGTCACCTATTCCTTTTCTCCAGAGATGCTGTCAGACACACTGAGTTACCCCAGCTTTTTGTGTCTACCTCATGGCGGTCCATTGCGCCGACAGAGCCCGCGGTTGGGGCCTGGGTCTGCGCCATGGAGGCGTGAGGAGGGGACCCGGTGGCGATCGTGGAGAAGGTCAGTGCGACGACTGTCGAGGCCAATCGTTGAAGGCCAGCGGTCGAGGACGGGCCATGTGGGAGTTGGTGGACGCGCCACCAGGAACAATGGAGGACCCGGCATGGGGGGGGGGCTGGCTTGAGTGAGGGGGGGGGGGAGGGAAACAAAGGGGGACCCTGTATGGAGGAGGGTGGGAGAGAGAGCAATGCAGGACCCACGTGGGTGGACCGGTGAGGTGGGGGGGGGGAACAACAATGGAGGTCCTGGCAGGGGATACTGTAACTTTGTCAGTGCCCTTCATGTAGTGACTATTTGCATACCTTGTGTGTGCACAAGCAAAGAAATTCACCTGCACGTCACGTGTGGCGATCAAGTATTCAATTCAATTTATCCCATTTATTTAAGAGTACGACACGCATTCAATTGAACATGTTTGTATTCCTTAATTATGTGCAACTGTAATTAGTCCCATAATGAATGATGAGTTATTCTCTAATTGCCATGGCGACCACACAGCATCAGCCCAGGCCAAGCAAACCCAAACACAAACTTGGTGGCAACGTGGATCAGAACAATGAAGATATTTCTCAGTCTATTTTAACCAGCTATGATATGCAAGAATCAGTTTCTATCCTCTAGCTAACACCCAGCCAGAGGATTTCCTGAAATAAAATCACCGGATTGTAAGATAAGCAGAAGGATGGAAACTAATTGCTCGTCAACTTCATCTTTTTCACCAAAAGAGTTTAAATGTTCCATCTCATGCCCTATCCTTCAAACTCCACAACATTACCTCTGCTCTGTCCTCCTTGCCTGAATGTATTGGTCCCCAGATCCTAAACTCCACCCGCTCTATTCCCACCAAACTTTCAGCCACATATTCTGACCCACAACCTATCCTTAAGCCAGCCATCAGTTTGCACAGGATCTGAAATCTGTAACAATGCACACAAGCAGAGAGTCCGAAAATAAAATACCTTGAAAGTACCCGGTGAAACAAAAATAAGAGGTAAATGAGAATAGATGGAATTCTTTGCCACAGATTCTTGATTAGGGTACATGTGTCAGAGGTTGTGGAGAGAAGGCAGGAGAATGGGTTTCGGAGGGAGAGATTGAATGGCGGAGTAGACTAGATGGGCTGTATGGCCTAATTCTACACCTATCCCTTAAGATCTTATGACTTTACAATGAGGGCAGCTTGCTAGATGTGTTGAAGAGCACCATTTATTTTTAAAGTGCCAGCAAGGAAAGACTTGGAGAATGAGGCAAAAGTGAGAGGGGGGGGGGGGGGGGGGGGGGGGCACAGATGTGAGCAGAGTTACCCACAAACAATGATAAGGGTAAATCACAGGCTGGAAGTCAGTCAGACAGACGGGAAGTCACAGCAAGAAAGCGTTACAATACTCGTCCCTGAACAAAACTGAGGATCGGATTCTCAAAGCGCAGAACAAAATCGTCATTTTCAAAATAGAGCAACATTTCTGCCTTCATCACCCATTGCATTATTTTAAATGGGTTCACTCTCAAGAGTGCATTATAACATGTTTTGGGGGTGGATGGGGCCGAAGGAGAAAGAGAAATGAAGGCGACCCATGTAGAAGCTAAGGTTACAAACAGATGGTGTTCTGGAGAGCGCTGGCCACACGTTAGGAACATGAACAATAGCTTTCCTGTGGAAGCTGCAAGAAAACTTATCAGAAACATACTTTATGCAGGAAGCAATATCTTCAAAAACATAAAGCCGTACCGATGGAGATGAAGCATGTAAAGACACAATCAGTCCAACTGATGTTCCTGTGCAGGAAGGAACTGCAGATGCTGGTTTACACTGAAGATAGACACAAAATGCTGGAGTGACTCAGCGGGACAGGCAACATCTCTGGAGAGAAGGAATGGGTGAAGTTTCGGGTCAAGACCCCTCACCATACTGCGAGTCAGAGGACACAGAGATAAGGAAGTGTAAGGTGTGAAAACGAGACATTAAAGGGGATGAGGGTCAAGGAAAATGTAGATTAGACCATTGTTGGCCAGCTGAAGGAGGGTCTCGACCCGAAACATCACCCATTGCTTCTATCCAGAGATGCTGCCTGTCCCGCTGAGTTACTCCAGCATTTTGTGTCTGTCAACTGATTTTCCTCGTAGTTTTCCCACCGCCTTCCCAGAGCAGAGAAGGCGGAGTTTAGAAGGAGCGTTCCAACACACGGATATCAGACAGGACAGTGGCCAGCAAGCTGCTACGGCAAACTATGTTGACACCCTGGAATAAAGGTGCCAAGCTTACCCTCACCTGGACACTGTCAGCTGAGAAGTCGTAGGCACGACATACTTTGCATATTAGAAACAAGGAACCGCAGATAAAGTCATGTGATAGGGACAGAATTAGGCCATTCGGCCCATCAAGTCTACCCCGACATTTAACCATGGCTGATCTATCTCTCCCTCCCAACCCCATTCTCCTGCCTTCTCCACATAACCCTTGACACCCGTACTAATTAAGAATCATCTATCTCTGCCTTAAAAATATCCACTGACTTAGCCTCCACAGCTTTCTGCGGCAAAGAATTCCACAGATTCACCACCCTCTGACTAAAGATATTCCTCCTCATCTCCTTCCTAAAGGAATATCCTATAATTCTGAGACTCTGACCACACGTCTTGGACTCTCCCATTAGTGGAAACATCTTCTCCCCATCCATTCTATCCAGGCACTCCATAAGCACAACACTCCTACCAATTGGCAATGGGCTTTTTTTTGTCCACAACAATTTATATTACACCTCCTGCATAAACCACATGTACATTAAACATCCTCCTGGGATATCCTACCTTCAGATGGCAGGTCGATCTTCAGCGATGCAATAATAGGTTCGTGGTGTCCGACTCTCTGGAGGCAAAGAATGGGGTGTTGCAATTTACAAAACAAAATTGAAAACAAAAACATTCACCACCAGACACAATACAAGTCCAAAACTAAAAGAGGAAGAAGGCAGGGCGATGCTTTTGTTATTTAAAAAAAAAACGAAGCGAGTGTCAAAAGATGAGGGAAGATAATGAACTGAGTGACAAAGTGTAGCGGGGAACGTTGTGTGTCGAGAATCACAGAGCTTTCTCCTCTGTCCTCTGGGTCAGTGCGGAGTCCCCTTAGTACGGAACTCCCTCCCCCCCTGGGTCAGTGCGGAGTCCCCTTAGTACGGAACCCCCTCCCCCCTGGGTCAGTGCGGAGTCCCCTTAGTACGGAACTCCTTCCCCCCTGGGTCAGTGCGGAGTCCCCTTAGTACGGAACTCCCTCCCCCCCTGGGTCAGTGCGGAGTCCCCTTAGTACGGAACTCCCTCCCCTCTGGGTCAGTGCGGAGTCCCCTTAGTACGGAACCACCCGGGTTAGTGCAACCCCTCCTGACCCGGGTCAATGTAAACCCCCCCCGGCTCAATACAACCCCCCTGTCCCCCGGGTCAATGCAGACCCCATACCGCGGAACCCCCACCCCCAGGTCAGTGGCAGCCCCTTAGCGCGGAACCCACCGCTTCTCTGCCTCCAGGGTTACCGGTAAAACCCGTGTAAACCCCCCCCCCCCCCCCACCCTGTAGCCGTCTCCCCCCCCCCCCCCCCCCCCCCCCCCAAACCCCCCCGCCCCCCCGCCCCCCGCCGCAGAACCGCCTGCCTCCTGTCCCCGGGGGTCAGTGCATATAACCCGCCCGGGGAACCCCTTCCCCCCCCCGGGTCAGTTTGGGCCCCTCAGCGCGGAACACACCGGCTCCTCCACTGCCCGGTGTCGGTGTGGGTGTCGCTGCCGGCTCACTCCGTGCAACCCGCTCCCTCGGCGCTCGCTGCTCGCTGCTGCACTCGCACAACTTCCGCTACTCGTACTCACACTTTGTGCATACTCACACTTGGTTCACACTCACTAGGGCACAAGAGCCGGCGCCGACCCGTCCACACAGCGGCCTCTCCCTCCCTCCCTCTCCCTTCTGAACAAAGACCGCGCCCACCAGACACACAGACAGTCTCACACACACACTTTGTGTTTTATTGTGTGTTCCTCTCCCCGCTCCACAACACGGAACACTTCATCTGTAGAATGGATATCTCTGTGAGTGAGTGAGATGTCCCCTCCTTTCCCCCAACTCAGTCACTTCCGCACGGCCAGAGTTTTGTTTTAAAGTGACCCGGCTCAGTTGCGAGCGTGGGGTTAAAGTGTCAGAGGGAGAGGGAGAGGGAATTAGTGAGTGAGTGAGGGAATTAGTGAGTGAGTGAGTGAGTGAGAGAGAGAATTAGTGTGGGATAGGATGAGAGGAGATGGGGGACGGAGGGAGAAGGGGGTGAGGGCAGGGGGAGGGAGTGAGGGGGAGGGAGTTGAGGAGTAGGAGGGAGGAGAGGAAGTGAGGGGATGGAGAGGGAGGGAGAGTGGAGAGGGCATGTGCAGGAGTGGCGCCGACAGACGAGAGGCTGAAGCAAAGAAGTCGAAGCCAAAGAATGGAATGGAAACGAGGCCAAAACGCCAATAAACCGAAAGAGTCCGAAGACGAAACGCCAACTAACCGAAAGGATGGGACGGCTAAATGCAAACTAACCGAGAGGGCGGGACGCCTAAAAGCCAACAAACCAAAATGCTGCGTCGCCTAAAAGCAAACTCACCGAATGGCCGCTCTGCCGAAACGCCGCCTACCCGAAAGGCGGCGTCGCCTACAGGCCAACGAACCGATAACGAATTTGACGTTGCCGGGGGGGCGGGACTTGACAGAGAAGGGGGAGAGAGAGAGAGAAGAGTGAAGAGATGAGGAGAGAGAGAAGAGGGGAGAGGGAGAAGGGGAGAGAGAGGGGGGGAGAGAGAGGGGGAGAGAGAGAGAAGGGGAGAGACGGGAGCGATGGGGTCGTTTTCCCACACAAGCCATAGGTGACTGGGCAATCTGATCCCAAGCACCAAGTTGTAAGCGGCCGAAGATGCGCATCCCTCGGGACAGCCCCCACTCTCCCACGATCACCATCTGCGGGCTGCGGGTCGGGTGGAGCGGAGGTTTGAGACAATGTTCATGCCCTCACAGTGATATGATGGACGCGGGGATCTGGACCAATCGCTGACAATCCCGCCCCCCGGCTACGTCATGTCCATTATTGGACTTTTCTGTTGTGCGGCAGTTGGCCTGTAGGCGATGCTGCCTTTCGGTTCGTTGGCATTTAGGCGTTCCGCCCTTTTGGTTAGTTGCCGTTTCGTCTTCGTACTATTTCGGTGTTTTGGCCTTTCGGCCTCGTTTCCACTCAGTTCTTTGGCTTCGACTTCTTTGCTTCGGCCTCTCGTCCGTCGGCGCCACGTCCAGGTACCGGAGAGGGATTGATAAGTAGAGAGAGTGAGAGAGGAGAGGGAGGGAGTGAGGAGATGGTGAGAGGGAAGGGGAGTGAGGAGGGAGGTGACGGAGGAGTGGATCGAAGATGTGGAGGGAGGGGGTCGGTAGATCTACGGGGAGATGGGTGGCTGGAGTGAGATGGGTTGGGATGGGTGGATGGATGGATGGTGGGAGTGGTACTTTGGGAGGGGGAAAGGTGAGAGAAGAATGAGGGGAAAGGAAAAGCTGGGAGGGCGGAGAAGTCAAGAGAACGGAAGAGATGGGGAGAGATAGCAGGGAGAAGGAGATGGGACAGGGGGAGGAGTGAGTGTGAGAAGGAAGAAGAGAGGGAGATGGAGGAAAGGAATGAGATGGGGAAGAGAGAGAGAGAGAGATGAGGGAGGTGGGATAAAGAGTGAAAGAGGGACATGGGAAAGAAGGTGGGATTGTGGTAGGAGGGGTAGTTGGAGGGTGGGAGGGGTATATGTATGGAGGGAGTGGGTGGGTGGAAGGTGGGGGAGGATTAGGGTGGATGGAGGTTGTACTTTGGGAGGAAGAAGGGTGGCAGGATTGAGAAGAGAGGAATGCAGAGAAATGGAGAGGAGAGAACGGAAGGGGGATAGGAGAGGTCGGATGATAGAGGGAGAGAGGGGGAAGAGAGGGAGGGGGAGAGAGAGTGGGGGAGGGGAGAGAGGGGGGGAGGGGAGAGAGGAGAGAGTGGGGGGGGAGGAGGGGGGAGGGGAGAGGGGGGAGGGGGGGAGGGAGGGGGGGAGAGGAGAGAGTGGGGGAGGGAGAGGGGGCGGGGAGAGAGTGGGGAGTGGGAGGGGAGAGGGGGGGAGAGAGGAGAGGGAGAGGGGAGAGGGGGGAGGGGGGGGGCGAGAGAAGAGGGAAAGGGAGAGAGTGGGGAGGGAGAGGGACGAAGAGGGGAAGGGGAGAGAGAGTGCAAGAGGAAGGAAGAAGAGGACAGTGGGAGAGGCAGGAAAGGAATGAGGGGGAGAGAGAAGGAGAGAGAGAGAGAGAGAGAGAGGGAAGGAAGGGAGAAAGTGGGAGCAGGGAGGGAGGGAGGGAGGGAGGCAGGAAGAGGAGGAGAGAGTGACAAAGAGAGGAGAGACATAGAGTGGGTGAATGGCGGAGGACGATCAGTAATGCGTGAGGGAGGATGATGGGGTGAGTGAGAGGGGGAAGAGAAAAAGGGTAGTGGAGAGAGAGGAGGTAGAGAGAAAGGAGGGTGATAGGGGAAGGAAGGAGAGTGAAGGAAGGGAATGGGGTGGGGGGGGGGGAATGAAGGATGGTCGGATGGAGGGAGGGATGCTGAGGGAGGAAGAGCTAAAGGAGGGAACAGGTGGAAGGAGGA
Source organism: Leucoraja erinaceus (assembly GCF_028641065.1). NCBI lineage: Eukaryota > Metazoa > Chordata > Chondrichthyes > Rajiformes > Rajidae > Leucoraja > Leucoraja erinaceus. Next base: position 123,707,085 of record NC_073378.1, on the reverse strand, counting down.
GGTGAATCAAGACGAACCAGGAATAAATGAGGGAGGAGGAGCAGGAAAGAAGGGAAGGTGTGTGCATGAAGAAGAGAGAGAAGGACAAAAAAGAAGGGTTGTTTTTCGCAGGATAGGGTTGGCTGCCGTGCTGGCGTTATTCCTGGAAATTGTTCTCCCTTGCCAGGACTTTGTTGAATTGACAACGACTAAGGACATGTATTGTGGAGCTTTTAAGTCCAATGTCAACACTGGGATATATGTAGCATGCTGCAGCTTTAATGCTCCCATGCTGCATGGTTTGAAAGAAAGCAGGGATGCCTTAAGTCCCAGTACCTTAATTGGAAGGAGATGTGGACTAAAATGATATGAAATGGCATTGTCAGCAGGGGTGATCAGCAACCAGACATTGCTTCCAAGGTCACTAGAAAGGCCTTGCTGAGACTATCTCAGGGCCTTTCAAATGATATCTCAAAATACACCAGGGTCTATTTAATGAAGCCGTTTTTTAGCAAGGGTTTCTCACAAGGTTGTGATAGGAGCAGAATTAGGCCATTTGGCCCATCAAGCCTACTCTGCCATTCAATCATGGCTGATCCATCTCTCTACTAATCCCCATTCTCCTGCCTTCTCCCCATATCCCCTGACACCCATACTAATCTATCTCTGCCTTAAAAATATCATATTGACTTGGCCTCCACAGCCTTCTGTGGCAAAGAATTCCACAGATTCACCATCCTCTGACTAAAGAAATTCCTCCTCATCTCCATCCCAAAGGAATACCCTTTAATTCTGAGGCTATGACCGCTAGTCCTAGACTCTCCCACTAGTGGAAACAACCTCTCCACATCCACTCTACCGCAGCCTTTCACTACTTTGGTAAGTTTCAATGAGGTCATACTTGTCCTTCTAAACTCCAGCGAGTACAGGCCCAGTGCCTTGAAACGCTCATCATATGTTAACCCACTCATTCCTGGGATCATTCTCGTAAACCTCCTCTAACCTCACCAGAGCCAACACATCCTTCCTCAGACATGGGGCCAAAAATAGTTCACAATTCTCCAAATGGGGCCTGACCAGCGACTTATAGAGCCCCAGCATTACATCCCCGTTTTTGTATTCTATCCCTCTTGAAATAAATAACAGCATAGCATTTGCCTTCCTCACTACCTTACTTTCTCTTCTGTTGTCTGCCCATTAGTATATTCATTGAAGGCATTTGTGGCCAAAAGAGTGTTATGATTCTCATGCCCAGATATCCATCAAGATTGGAGATCAAAGGGTTCGAAGATCTGTTTATTGTCACTTGAGGTACAGTGAAACTCGAATGACCATGTCAGCCGTGGTTCAGAAAGAGTTTATGCTCATGGCGAGGTTGGTTTGAGGTGGTGTCAGGAGTCCCATCTTACACTCGAGAAGCAAACTGAGACCAGGCCACCTTCCTCAGTAGGCGTTAAAGATCCAATTACACTGTTTGAAAGTGAAGCAAGGAATTTATCCTCATTGTCAAGTCCAATGTGCCCCTCAGTCCATGTTACTAAAATGGAATGTTTGGATATCAATATTATTATTTCACTGATTTTGCAGATCGCAAATTAACAATGGTGTGGGAACAGAGGAAATGGGTTTACCAAAAGTGGATACCTAGATAAGCTGGTTCAATTATGTAGGAAGGAGCTACAGATGCTGGTTTACACTGAAGATGAACACAAAAATGCTGGAGTAACTCAGGGCAGCATCAGGCAGCATGTCTGGAGAGGAGAAATAGGTGGAAGGAACTGCAGATGCTGGTTTAGTTTGTTGTCACGTGTAGCGAGATACAGTGAAAAGCTTTTGTTGCGTGCTATCTAGTCAGCAGAAAGACAATACATGATTATAATCGAGCCATTTACAGTGTATAGGTACATGATAAGGGAATGACGTTTAGTGCAAGGTAAAGCCAGCAAAGTCTGATCAAGGGTAGTCCAAGGGTCACCAAAGAGGTAGATTGTAGTTCTATCTTAGGTTTCCTCGACCGAAGATAGATGGGGAGAAGGCAGGAACTGGGTACTGATTGGGGATGATCAGCCATGATCATATTGAATGGCGGTGCTGGCTCGAAGGGCCGAATGGCCTACTACTGCACCTATTGTCTATTGTCTATTGTAAAATGCTGGAGTAACTCAGCGGGACAGTCTGATGAAGTGTCTCGACCCAAAACGTCACCCATTTCTCTCCTGAGATGCTGCCCGTCCCACTGAGTTTCTCCAGCATTTTGTGTCTATCTAAGCTGGTTCAAAGGTATGTGCGATTTTTGCCTTCAGTGCCTACGGTATGGAATGTAAGAGCAGGGAGATTATATGAGAAAAAAAGACTCAGTGCTGGTGTCAGACAGCATCCCTGGAGAACATGGGTAGGTGACATTTCGGATCGGACCCTTCTTCAGGACTGAAGTTGAGAAGTGTAGACAACATCAGTTACACCGCAGCTGTGAACAGTATGGTCACGACAGGACAGGAAAGATGTGATGAACAAAAAGGTGCAGAGGAGCCTTAAAAAGCTTCACAGGTTCTTTGCCACAGAAGGCTGTGGAGGCCTTCTTATGTCTCCCTCGGTCATGGCTGACCATGGATGTCTCCAGGGTGCTATTCCCTATATGGAGGACGCCTGTGCGTGACTTTTTTAACGTGGGGAGACTGGTGCACGACCAGGGACCCTTTCCTGCTGCAGCCTTCATCCGCCTTCCCAGCCGTTGTGACGCTCCACTAAAGTCAGCCATCATCCTCCGCCTGTTCCATCGTTGAGGTCTTGGTTGGATTGCTCTTTGTCAGAGACCTCCCCCTTGACCTTACCGCCAAGAGTGGCCCTACCAGGAGCATAATTCCAGACGGCATCGCTCTCAGGATCTCAGGTCCACACAAGCTTCTTCACCACGACAAGGTTATGTCGGATCGAATTTTCAGCAAGGAGGGTAGTAGCCCCGAGAAAATATATCTCAGGCAGAGATAGGAAAAAAATGAGGCGGGTTTTAATCCCGGTAGTAGCCCCCCTCCCCCCAGACCCCCAGGAGAAAATGGCATTTTAATCCCGCCCCCCTCCCTCCCTCCCCCCCGCCGCTCAAAGGCACCAAAGCCGCGCACACGGCCAGTGGCAGAACTGCAGTGCCGCTGAATGTAAGTTTTGTAACATACCTAGACAGTCAAAAACCTTTCCACAAGATTAGAGGGTATAGCTTTGAAGTGAAAGGGGCAAAGTTTAATGGAGATGGGTGCGGCGGGCAAGTTTTTTACACAGAGGGTGGTGAGTGCCAGGAACGCGATGCCAGGTGTGGAGTTGGAGTTCGGCGTGATATTGTTTTTAGCTGTGTACTAGACTAAGTGGGACCCGTTGGGTCCCATGTTCACACAGGAGGGCTGGTCCCCCGACGCAATATTCCACCTCTTCATCAATTCCAATATTGGTGGCCAGTGGGAGCGGCAGGTCTTTCTGGAGCGCTGGTATGGGCATTGTTGGCTGCAGGGACTACTGGTCTACAGAGGGCTAGTATGGACATTGTGGGCCAAATGGATTCTTGGGGTGGCAGCTCAGTCCCTCAAGCCTGATGTGCTGGCAGCTCACTCACGGCTGGTGGGCTGGCAGTTGACACACGGCTATTCCTTGAAATTCCATTTGAAGCAGAGTGCAAGGCCACCAAATTCAAATCCATTTTCCTACCATTTCAAGCAGGGTGCAAGGCCACCAAATTCAAGTGCAGTTTCTTACCTCTTTGAGCAGGGTGCAAGGCCACAAAATGCAAGGCCACAAAATTCAAGTGCAGTTTCATACCGCTTCAAGCAGGGTGCAAGACCACCAAATTCAGGTTCAGTTTCATACCACTTCAAGCAGGGTGCAAGGCCACCAAATTCAAGTGCAGTTTCATATCATTCAAGGAAGGTGCAAGGCCACCAAATTCAAATGCAATAAATTGCATTCTATTCTTTTTGCAGTGCATTTTGACTTCAATCCAACCCCCCCAAAAACAACAATTTGCAGTGCATTTTTACTTCAACCCCAAAAACAACCATTTGCAGTGCATTTTTACTTCAACCCAAACAACCATTAGCAGTGCATTTTTACTTCAACCCAAACAACTTCTTTAGCAATGCATTTTACTTCATTTGCAGTGCATTTTTCACTTCAACCCAAACACAAAAAGGCATCAGCGGGGGCAGCAGCATCAGGAGCATTTTTCTTCAGACTGATCACAAGAAAGGGAAAAGGAGGAGTAGCCAGAAGGCTTGGGGATGGGAGGAAACAGGAAGGGGAGGAGACAGCAAGGACTAACAAAATGCATTTTGTTCATGCGCTTCAACCCCCAAACAATATGAGGTGCCATTTGCAGTGCATTTTACTTCAAATCAAAGGTCAACCATTTGGGAGTGCATTTTTGACTTCAACCCACCCACCCCCGCCCCCGATCAGTCTGAAGAAGGGTTTCGGCCCGAAACCATTTCCTTCGAAGTGCTGCTGCACCCGCTTTTTACTTCAACCCAAACAAAACAAACACCATTTGCAGTGCATTTTTACTTCAACCCAAACAACCATTTGCAGTGCATTTTTACTTCAACCCAAACAACCATTTGCAGTTTTATTTCAACCCAAACAACCATTTGTAGTGCATTTTTACTTCAACCCAAACAAACATTTACAGTGTATTTTTACTAATGCACTGAAATTTTAAACCGTGCCGGGCGATGAAAGGCACCGTGAATGGGCCTATGTCATGCATAAAAGCTCCGCTCAATGACCTTTGATCTACCAGAACGTCTCCCTCCTCCAATCACCACGCTCTATCCTCAGTCCCACCCCCCAACTTCCGCCTCTGACCGACACCTCCCTCCTCCAATCATCGCAATTAATCTTCATGTCCTGCCCCCTCCCCCCCCCACATGCCTGCTGACCAACGTCTCTCTCGTCCAATCGGCGCCCTCGATCATCAGTCCCACCCCCACTGTCCCGCGGAAAGCGGAGATTTTTAATAGATTTTTTTTCACCAAATTTCAAAATCTGGATTACTAAACATGGGGGGGGGTGATTGTCCCCCACCTCTCAAAACATGGAGGGACTCATCCCCCCCTGTCCTCCTCTGGGATTTCCGCCCAAGCTCGAGATCATGCATTAGGACTATATAGAACGTCTATGGAGGTAGCAGAAGGAGCACATCGCCTCACAAACTGTACACCCATTGTCCCCTTTGCCCGCCTGTGGGCGCACGGTGGCACAGCGGTAGAGTAGCTGCCTTACAGCGCCAGAGACCCGGGTTCGATCTTGACTATGGGTGCTGTCTGCACAGAGTTTTTACTTTTCCCCCTGACCTGCGTGGGTTTTCTCCGGGATCTCCAGTTCCCTCCCACTCTCCAGACGTACAGGTTTGTTGGTCAGTTGGCTTGGTTAAAAATTGTAAATCGTCCCCGGTGTGTGTAAGGTAGCGTTAATGTGCGGGGATTGCTGGTCGGCGCGGAGGGCCGAAGGGCCTGTATTTCTAAACTAAACTAAACTTCCCGCACCGTATGGGGGAAGCCTGCAGTACCCACATGGCCCTCGTTACGTCTTCCGAAACAGCCAAATTGGAATGGGATCAAGTCATCCTTTATGTCAAGTGACAGCTAATGAAGACGACAATAGACAATAGGTGCAGGAGGAGGCCATTCGGCCCTTCGGGCCAGCACCGCCATTCAATGTGATCATGTCTGATCATCCACAATCAGTACCCCGTTCCTGCCTTCACCCCATATCCCTTGAATCCACTATCTTTAAGAGCTCTATCTAACTCTCTCTTGAAAGCATCCAGAGAATCGGCCTCCACTGCCTTCTATGACTCAATATATGGACATCAGGGGGGAAAATCAACTCTATAGGACACACCATCCAAAACAGAAATTGATTTTCTATTTTTACCATCTAGTTCTAATGGTTGCTGATGTCATCTTTAAAATATATACCTCACCATCAATAAGTCCTGCATTCTTGGAGCAATCCATGTTATCCCGATATTCGTGCAGAATAATTTAAGCTATGAGTGAGACTGCTTAGACTGTCTGTACGAAATTTGTACGGAGTTTGTTTTTCAGTCTGAAGAAGGGTCTTGACCTGGAATGTCACTCATTCCTTCCTCCAGAAATGCCGCCTGTCCCGCTGAGTTACTCCAGCTTCTTGCGTCCATCTTCTGCTTAGGCATTAATTGTCCTCTTTAGAACGAAAGACTGAGGAGAAACGTCATTGAGGTCCATGAAATAATAATAATAATAATAATAATAATAATAATAATAATAATAATAATAATAATAATACAGCTATTTGTATAGCACATTTAAAAACAACTCACGTTGTCCAAAGTGCTTCACATCAGTGCATGTACCATAATTGATACATCCAACGGTACACAGATCTAACAACACATACATAGACTGTTTACAGCGCCCCCTCAGAGGGACTCAAAAACGCTAGGGAGTAGAAATAGGTTTTGAGTCATGACTTAAAGGAGTCGATGGAGGGGGCAGTTGTGATGAGGAGAGGGATGCTATTCCACAGTCCAGGTGCTGCAACCGCAAAAGCGCGGTCACCTCTGAGGTTAAACCTAGACTGCGGGATAGTCAGTAGCCCTAAGTCAGCCGACCTGGGGGTCAAATTATGAGAGTCAAAAGCTGGGATAAAAGGACCTGTTACCCTTCGAGATTGATTGGAACCAGGGACCATGTATTTAAAGTTATTGACAGCAGGATTAGTTGTACGGCTGCAGCTCGCCTGCAGTCCGTCTGTTTTTACTTTTTTGTGTTGCTTTTTTTGTCTTGTTTAGTTACATTTTTGGTTTTTAGGTTGTGTTATGTGTGGGGGGGCTGAAACAGGGATTTCTGTTTCTCCGTTCGAGGAATGCGACTTTCTTGTCATAACCCCCTTCTCTGCCTCCGTCTGCGCTGAGGCCTAATTGCGGAGCTGGTGGCCTCCAACCTGCGACTGACCTCGAGGCTCCGTAGGTAGAGCCAGCCAGTACTCACCAACTCTTCCGGAGCTCCCGCGGCAACAGCTGGCTGTCTTCGAGCTGTGGTGGCGTTCGGCAGCGGCACGACTCGGCGCTCCGGTGAGGGCTGCCCGGCGCGGGGCTGAAACGCTCCGGTGGCAGCGGCACAACTCGAAGGCTGGGACGGCGCTCCTGTGGGGGCGGCCCAGCTTGGCGCTGGAGCGGCACTCTGGTGGCTGTGGCGGCCCGGCTCGGGGCTGGAACGGTGCTCCCATGAGGGCGACCCGGCTCGGGGCTGAGACGGCGCTCCCCTGAAGGCGGTCCGGCGCGGGGCTGAGACAGTGCTCCCGTGAGGGCGACCCGGCTCGGGGCTGAGACGGCGCTCCCCTGAGGGCGGTCCGGCGCGGGGCTGAGGCAGTGCTCCCGTGAGGGCAGCCCGGCGCGGGGGGACGGTGCTCCGGGGCCGGCCCGGCTCGGGGCTGAGACGGCGCTCCCGTGAGGGCTGTCCGGTGCGGGGCGCTCCCGTGAGGGCGGTCCGGCGCGGGGCTGAGACGGTGCTCCCGCGAGGGCGGCCCGGGGCGGGGACGTTGCTCCGGTGGCTGAAGCGGCGTTCTGGCGGCGGCGACCTGAATCCGGTGAGCCGTGGGACTGACTTACCATCGCCCGGTCGGGTATCGCCTCAGAGCAGAGGGAGAAGAGGAGGGAAGAGACAGTAACCCTAAGATTTTTGCCTCCATCACAGTGAGGAGGTGCCTGGAAAACTCACTGTGGTGGATGTTAGTTTGTGTTTATTGTGTGTTTTGTTGTTTATTATTACATGTGTGGCTGCAGGCAATGACATTTCAACGACAAAGCATCCAGAGAATTGTGGTCCACTGCCTTCTGTGGCTGAGAATTCCACAGATTCACAACCCTCTGTGTGAAAATGTTTTTCCTCATCTTCGTTCTAAATGGCTTACCCCTTATTCTTAAACTGTGGCCCCTGGTTCTGGACTCCCCCAACATCGGGAACATGTTTCCTGCCTCCAGCGTGTTCAAACCCTTAATAATCTTATATGTTTCAATAAAATCCATTCTCATCCTAATTTCCAGTGTATACAAGCCCAGCCGCTCTGTTCTACCATCCCGGGGATTGACCTCGTGAACCTACGCTGCACTCTGTCAATAGCAAGAATGTCCTTCCTCAAATTGTTTGATAACCACGGGGAAGAAGGATCTCCTGTGGCGTTCTGTCCTGCATCTTGGTGGAACCAGTCTGCTGCTGAAGGTGCTCCTCAGGTTGACCAATGTGTCATGGAGGGGATGAGCTGTATTGTCCAAGATGCTCCGCAGTTTGAGGAGCATCCTCCCCTCCAAGACCACCTCCCATGAATCCAACACTAGCCCCCGGACAGAGCCAGGCTTCCTGATGAGCTCATTAGGTCATGTGATAGGAGCAGAATTAGTACATTCGGCCCATCAAGTCTGCTTCACCATTCAATCATGGCTGATCTATCTCTCCCTCCTAACCCCATTCTCCTGTCTTCTCCCCATAACCTCTGACACCCGTACTAATCATCTTGTGGCATTTAAAACACATAATAACTGGAGGAAAACAATTGTGCCTAAGATGTGATTGTGCTGGCAAGGAGGCAGAACAGATTTACAAACTTACTGCCGGAACTGCACATCTACAGCAAAGAGGAAATTTGAATAAGCCAGGCTTGCTTCCTCTGGAGCAGAGGGAACTGGGAGGAGATTAACAAAGTCATGGAAGACTCACAGGTTGAATCTACCTCCCTTACCAGATTAGTTCAACATGGGGGGCACAGATTTAAAATAAATGGTATACGGATTAAAGGGGAGAAGAGGAAAGGATTATCATGCATAGAGTGGGCCGAATGGCCGAATGGCCTACTCCTGCACCTAATTTCTATGTTTCTATGTTTCTATGAGTGGGAGGAGACGAAAATTCACTGATGGAAGTGTGACAGACAAAGAAACCAACACAACTTTTTAAATACTTGTGCAGGAAGGAACTGCAGATGCTGGTTTAAACCAGAGATAGGCACAAAAAGCTGGAGTAACTCAGCAGGTCAGACAGCATCTCTGGAGAAAAAGAATAGGTAATGTTTCAGGTCGAGATCCTTATTCAGACTGAGAATCAGGGGAAAGGGAAACGAGATATAGAGAGATATAGAACTAATGAATAAAAGATATGCCAAAACAAGTTATGATGATAAAGGAAACTGGCCATTGTTAGCTGTGGGCTAGGTGAAAACGAGTTACAGCCAATGAGACTCAACAAGACGACTTGGAAGCTGGTACAACTTGGGTGAAGGAGGGATGGAAAGAGAGGATGCAAGGGTTACTTGAAGTTAGAGAAATCGATATTCATACTGCTGGGTTGTGAGCTGCTCAAGCAAAATATGAGGTGCTGTTCCTCCAAATTGCGCTGTGCCTCCCTCTGTCAGTGGAGGAGGCCCAGGACAGAAAGATCAGTGTGGGAATGGTAAGTGGAGTTAAAGCATCTGGCAACTGGGAGATCAGGTAGGTCCAGGTGGACTGAGCGGAAGTGTTCAGCAAAAGGATCGCCCAGTCTACGTTTGGTCTCGCCAATGTATATGAGTCCACACTTTGAACAACAGATACGGTAGGTGAGGTTGGATGAGGTGCAAGTGATGCTGTTCTCCAGAGATGCTGTCTTACCCGCTGTTCCTCCAGCTTTTTGTGTCCATCTTTTACACTGGTTTTTCTTTTTAAGAGAGAGTTAGATAGGGATATCTAAAGGGGCTGTCCCATTAGGGCGACCTAATCCGTGAGTTCTGGCGAGTTTGCCCTCGACTCATACTTGCAGCATGGTCGACACGAGGTCCTAGGAGGTCTTTGTAACTCTCCTTCATGCTCGAGAGTGGTCCCCGTGTACTCGAGGCCTCAGCTAGGTCGCGGCGTATTTTTCGAGCCCGCGAGTAAAAAAAGGTCGCCATGGAAAAAATCGATACTTTGTTTACTCGTAGGTTTAGTCGTAGTAGGTCGGCATGTTGGTCGTAGGTAATCGAGGGTAGTCGAAGATAGTCATAGATAGTCTTCATCATAGTCGAAGGGAGGTCGAAGGAGGTTGTCTGCACACTCCATTATTCAGTGTCTAATTTTCCCGAAGTTAGTCATAGCTAGTCGAAGCTGGTCTGCAACATAGTCAAAGGAGGTCGAAGGAGGTCTTCTACATAGTTGAAGTAGGTCTTCAAACTCTCCTAAATTCTTCTAAACTCGCCAATTAGGTCACCCAAGTGGGACAGCCCCTTAACTCTCGTAATCCAGGGACATGGGGAGAAAGCAGGAACGGGATGATCAGCCATGATCATATTAAATGGTCGTGCTGGTTCGAAGGGCTGAATGGCCTACTCCTGCGCCTATTTGTTTATGTTTCTATGTATTAAAATACTGAAAATGATCTTGAAAAAAAGTAAGCTATGAGGTGATGGATCTGAAAGAACATCAGATCAGAGTGCACTTCTTTCAATTGTCATGAACATAATGGACAAAATGACCTTCAATGTACATTTTCAATAATTATATTAAGGCAGCAATCAGCTAAATACTTAGCCCTTTAACTCTATTGATTCACAGTGGGGAGAAATAAATATGGCTGGTTACTGCAGACATTTCATTTCCAGACGAATGGAAAATATCTAAACCTTTCAAATCAGTATAAGATCTCTGCTAACTAGCGATGGAGGTCAAATCCTGGATTTTTCACTGTAGGGTCTGTGATGAACTCTCCGTTGTTGGTGTTGGCATCTTTCCAGGCTCTATGCCACTCAGTCTTGGAGTCAAAGTCTTCCAGGGATTTAACGGAAGACCAGAAGGGTTTGCGGGGCTTCAGGCGCATGTTGGGCAGATTGTTCAAGTCAGCAATGGATGGGAAGGTCAGGGTTAGTTAGCCTTGATGGTTCACCAATCTTTCAACATCCTCTCCCTTCTGCGTATGCTGGGAGGGGCGATATGAGAGAGGACAGGGAGCCACTGCAAAGGTGTTGACTTAAGCGTCTCTGTGATGATCCGCATTGCAGAGTGAAGGATAGTGTCAACTCGTTTGGTGTGGCAACTATTAACCCAAGCTAGTGAGCAAAACTCAGCTGTTGAGTAGACTAGGGATAAGCTTGCGGTACGGAGATGTGTGCATTGGATCTCCAGCTGTTGCCTGCAAGTTTCCTGATGATGTTGACCCTTGCATTCAGTTTATCAGCCACCGTCAGGTGTTCACGATAGATTGCAATCTTCACATGGCAATGAACCCGACGTGCACAAACAATGATAAAGGAAACAGGCCGTTGTTAGCTGTGTGCTAGGTGAAAACGAGTTACAGATAATGAGACTCAACAAGACGACTTGGAAGCTGGTACAACGGCTTGGGTGGGGGAAGGATAGAGAGAGGGGATGCAAGGGTTACTTGGTTAGAGGCATCAAAATTCATACCGCTGCATTGTAAGCTGTCCAAACGAAATATGAGATGGTGTTCCTCCAATTTGCGTAATTCCAGTTTTTAATCCATCTGACCAAGTCACTGTGAATTCCATGCAACTTAAGTATGTTCAATTCTGGTTGCCTTACTATGGGGTGTGCAGTACTCACCCAAATGTAGCATTCCAATCTCATTGTAATTGTAATCGTAATTGTAAATTGTCCCTTGTGTGTGCACGATAATGTTAGTGTGCGGGGATCGCTGGTCAACGCAGACTCGGTGGGCAGAAGAGCCTGTTTCCGCGCTGTATCTCTGAACTAAACTAAATTAAACTGTCCTCCACCAGAATATGCATCTCTCATAATCTCTCACTGTCTCACCCCCCCTTCCACCTATATCCCTTCCTCTGGTTTCACATTACACTCCACATGTATTCTTTTCATCTTTGACCATTGTCCACCATCCTCCAAATCCCCTCACTTTGTATACACCTATCACTTACCAGGCCTTGTGCCGTACCGAACCTCTTGTCCAGCTTTCATTCCCCAATACAATTAGTCTGTACAAGGCTCCCGACCCAATGCTGCCTGACCTGCTAAGTTACCCCAGCACTTTGTGTCTTTTTTTGTAAATCAGCATCTGCAGTTCTGTGTCCCTGTAGCAAGAATATGGTTGCACTGTATTCAAGATTCAAGATTCAAGAGAGTTTATTGTCATGTGTCCCTAATAGGACAATGAAATTCTTGCTTTGCTTCAGCACAACAGAACATAGTAGGCACGGCTACAGAACAGATCAGTGTGACAATATACCATTGTATAAATATATAGACACATGAATAAATAAACTGATAAAGTGCAAATAAACAGATAATGGGCTATTAATGTTCAGAGTTTTGTCCGAGCCGAGTTTAATAGCCTGATGGCTGTGGGGAAGTAGCTATTCCTGAACCTGGACGTTGCAGTCTTCAGGCTCCTGTATCTTCTACCTGAAGGTAGCGGGGAGATGAGTGTGTGGCCAGGATGGTGTGGGTCCCTGATGATATTGTCAGCCTTTTTGAGACAGTGACTGCGATAAGTCCCCTAGATGGAAGGGAGGTCAGAGCCGATGATGGACTGGGCAGTGTTGACTACTTTTTGTAGCCGAGAGTCCTCCTTGACATACGGACTGTCCGTAATCTTCTCAGGAAGTAGAGCCGCTGATTGAGTGTGGAGGAGATTCATCTTGACGTCAAGAGCTTCAAGAGTATTTAATTGTTATATCTACCAAAGCGGAACACTGAAATTATTACAACAGCATGACTGGTTTGTAAACACAGAACTCAATAGATAGCATAATGAACAAACAGAAAAGTGTACATTAATTAGAAATTTTACAATCTAGTACAAAACAAAATAAAAGCCCGACTTCCCAAATGCAATTAAGACTTCACCCATAGACAGGATCAAACCCGGGTCTCTGGCATTGTAAGCGCTGTAAGGCATCTACTCTACCGTTGCGCCACCATGCCACACTTTAGAGATACAGCGTGGAAACAGGCCCTTCGGCCCACCCAGTCCGCGCCGACCAGTGATCACCGCACACTAGCACCATGCTACACACTAGGGGCAATTTACAATTTTGACAAATCTGTACGTCTTTGGAGTGTGGGAGGAAACTGAAGATCTTGGAGAAAATCCACACAGCCACGGGGAGAACGTACTAACTCCGTACAGCCAAGCACCCGTAGTCAGGATCGAACCCGGGCCTCTGGCGCCGTAACTCTACCACTGCACCACTTAATAGAAGGATAGAAGGAATGGGAGACATTTCGGGTCGAGACCCTTCTTCAGGCTGAGGGTCAGAGAGCGGAAGACATAGAGATATGGAAGGGTACGGTGTGAAAACGAGACATCAAAGGGGACGAAGTTCAAGGAAAATGTAGAATAGATCATTGTTATCTGGGGGAAGGTGACAACGAGGCATACAGAGAAAAACATTTAAACAGGCGGACAGTCAGACTGGTCGGAGAACTAGGATGGAGTGGGATGGAGAGGGAGGGAATGCAAGTGTTACTTGGAGAAATTAATATTCCTACCACTGGTGTGTAAGCTGCCCAAACAAAATATGAGGTGCTGTTCCTCCAATTTACGTTAGGCCTCAATCTTCCACTGTTTTGATAAATACTGTAATCTGTTGCCAGCATATTCTGTTTTATTTTCAGATTTCCTGCCTCATATCTGTAACTTCTCAATTTATCGCTCTCTGCTGAGTTCCCAGTGATGGAGAGGTGGGCAGTTTCAAACAGCTCTACAGGACTATGGTTAGGCCCCATTTGGAGCCCTGCGGGCAGTTCTGCGCACCCTATTACAGGAAAGATGCAGAGGTTTTGGAGAAGGTGTAGAGAAGGTTTACAGAATGCTGACTGGATTAAAGGGTTTCAGCTACAGGGACAAGTTGGATAGACTTCGTTTGTTTTCCCTGGAAGGCCAGAGGTTGAGGAGCAACAAAGTGAGCTTTGAACATGGACTCCCAAGATCCCTCTGCACATCAATGCTGTTAAGGGTCTTGCCACTAACTGTATTCGCTTTTCTTACACTCACCCTCCTAAACTCCATCTGCTATTTCTTCGCACGTTTCTGCAACTGATCAATCTCCTGCTCTACATTCTGACAACATTCCTCCAATTTTGGTGTCGTAAACAAACGTACTCACCAACCCATCTACTTTTTCCGTCTATAGACACAAAAAGCTGGAGTAACTCAGCGGGACAGGCAGCATCTCCGGCAAGAAGGAATGGGTAGGCGGCGCGACTCTGGTCAGCAGCGGCCTCTGCAGCCCGTCCGCGTTTTTATTATTTTCTGTCTATGTTTCTATGTAGTTTTTGTTATTTTATGTTGGGGTGGGAGAGATGGGGAAACTTTTTAATCTCTCCCTGCACGGGAGACCCGACCTTTTCTTGTCGGGTCTCCGGTGTCGTTGGGGCTGCAATGAGGAGCGGCCTCCAACAGAAGAAGCCGGGGACTCTGGTGCCGACGACTCACCGTCACCGTCGTGGAGCTGGCCGAGTCCGGAGCGGGTGGAGTGGTGGTGGAGCGCTGCTGCTGCTGCTGCTGCTGCTGCTGCTGCTGCCGCGGCCCGACCTCCGGAGATTAGGAGGCTGCTATTGCGGGTCTGCGGACGGCGGCACCGGGAGCCCGCGGATCCCTGGAGGGAGACCGCCTTTCAGGGCTCCTGCAACGGCGACTTCTCCCGCCCGAGTTGCAGGGTCGAAGAGCTCCTGGAGCGGGGCCTAACATCACTGCCCCGCGCGGCTTGGAATGGCCGCGGGACTCTGCGAGCGCACGCCGGGGGCTCTAACACCAAGACCCGGTGTGCGACCTTGCATCACCCGGCGTGGCTTTAATGGCCGCGGGACAATCGCCATCGCCAGCCGGGGGCTATGACTTTGACTCTGACATCGGGGGGGGGGGGGGGGGAGAGTGCAGTGGGGAGATAAGTTTTTTTTGGCCTTCCATCACAGCAATGTGATGGATGTTTATGTAAAATTGTAAATTATGTTGTGTCTGGGGTCTATTTGTTTGTAATGTATGGCTGCAGAAACGGCATTTTGTTTGGACCTCAAGGGGTCCAAATGACAATTAAATTGACTATTGACTATTAGGTGACGTTTCGGGCCGAGACCAAAACGGCACCCATTCTTTTCCTCCAGAGATGCTGTCTGACCAACTGAGTTACTCCAGCTTTTTGTGCCTATCTCTGGTTTAAACCAGCATCTGCAGTTCCTTCCTGCGCAAGTATTTAAAACGTTGTGTTGGTTTCTTTGTCTGTCACACTTCCATCAGTGAATTCTCGTCTCCTCCCACTCTATGCATGATAATCCTTTCCTCTTCTCCCCTTTAATCCGTATACCATTTATTTTAAATCTGTGCTCCCCATGTTGAACTAATCTGGTAAGTGAGATAGATTCAACCTATGAGTCTTCCATGACTTTGTTAATCTCCTCCCAGTTCCCTCTGCTCCAGAGGAAGCAAGCCTGGCTTATTCAAATTTCCTCTTTGCTGCAAATATGCAGTTCCGGCAGTAACTTTGTAAATCTGTTCTGTCTCCTTGCCAGCGCAATCACATCCTAGGCACAATTGTTTTCCTCCAGTTATTATGTGTTTTAAATGCCACAAGATGATTAGTACGGGTGTCAGGGGTTATGGGGAGATGGCAGGAGAATTGGGTTAGGGGGGAGAGATAGATCAGCCATGGTTGATTGGTGGTGTAGACTTGATGGGCCGAATGGGCCGTGAGTTCATTGCGAAGCATGGCCCCGTCCTGGGATGTCCAGAGATGCTGTCTGACCCACTGAGTTACTCCAGCTTTTTGTGTCGATCTTCGGTTTTAAGATTTTCAAGATTCAATTTAATTATCACATGTACCAATTAAGGTACAGTGAAATTTGAGTTACCATACAGCCATCCTAAGTAAAAAGCACAGCCACATAAAGTAAAATTTAACATAAACATCCACCACAGCAGAATCCACATTCATCCCTGTGATGGAAGTTCAATCATCTTGCTCTGCAGTTCAACCAGCATCTGCAGTTCCTTCCTACACATTCACATCTAGGTCATTTATATATTCTCTCTTGTCGTTTCATCTCTGGCCTTTGTCCGTTCATCTCTCTATCAAAACTCTCCCTTACCTGTAACCACCTATCACTCACCAGGCCTTGTGTTGCTCCCTCTCTTTCCAGCATGTGAAAATAGGCCCTACGACCCAACTTGCCCACACCGGCCATCATGTCCCAGCTACACTAGTCCCACCTGCCTGCATTTGGCCCATATCCCTCCAAACCTGTCCTATACATGTAGCTGTCTAACTTTTTCTTAAACGTTGGAATAGTCCCAGCCTCAACTACCTCCTCTGGCAGCTTGTTCCATACACCCACCCCCCTTTGTGTGATGTCATTCCCCCCTCAGATTCCTATTAAATCTTTTCCCCTTCACCTTAAACCTAGAGTATGTCCCCTGGTCCTCGATTCACCTACTCTGAGCATCAACCCGATCTATTCCTTTCATGATTTTATACACCTCTATAAGATCACCCCTCATCCTCCTGCACTCCAAGAAATAGTCCCAACCTACTCAACCTCTCCCCTCACACCCTCTAGTCCTGGCAACATCCTCGTAAATCTTCTCTGTACCTGCTCCAGCTTGACAATATCTTTCCGATAACATAGTGCCCAGAACTGAACACAATACTCTAAATGCCGTCTCACCAACGTCTAATACAACTACAATATGACCTCCCAACTTCTATACTCAGTACTCTGAATGATGAAGGTCAATGTGCCAAAATCCATTTTCACCACCTTATCTACCTGCGACTACACCTTCAAGGAATCATGCACCTGCACTCCTAGATCCCTCTGCTCTACAACACTCCCCAGAGCCCCACCATTCACTGTGTAGATCCTGCCCATGTTAGACTTCCCAAAAGACAATAATAGACACTAGATAATAGGTGCAGGAGTAGGCCATTCAGCCCTCCAAGTCAGCACCGCCATTCAATCTGATCAAAGCTGATCATCCCCAATCAGTATCCTGTTCCTGCCTTCTCCCCATATCCACTGGCTCCGCTATCTTTAAGAGCCTTATCTAGCTCTCTCTTGAAAGCATCCAGAGAACTGCCCTCTGAGGCAACACCTCCCATTTCTGTATTAAATTCCATCAACCATTCCTCAGCCCACCTGGCCAATCGATCAAGGTCAAAGATCCTGCTGCAATTTATCACGTTATAGGTGGAAATCCTGGGGGAGGGGGGGGACAGGGGGGGCACGTCCCCTCCATGTTTTGAGAGGTGGGGGACAATCCCCCCCCCCCCCCCCATGTTTTGTAATCTGGATTTTTAAATTTGGTGAAAAAAATCTATTAAAAATCTCCGCTTACCGCGAGACAGTGGGGGTGGGACTGATGATCGAGGGCGCCGATTGGACGAGAGAGACGTCAATCAGCAGGCAGTGGGGGGGGGGACATAATGATTCAGTGCGATGATTGGAGGAGGGAGATGTCGGTCAGAGGCAGATGATTTTATTGTCTTTGTGTTGCGTACCCAAGGTATGTAAATAGTTGCCACATAAAGGGCGCCGACAACGTTACAGAGTATCCTGCACCAGGTCCTCTGTTGTTCCCCCATGCTGGGTCCTCCTTTGTTCTCGATGGCTCCCGCTTGGCCCATCCTCGACCAACGGCACCCTCGACGACTGCTGACCCTGACCAGTCACTCATGAGACTCAAAGGATGGGCAGTCTCGGTCTTTATTCCTTGGAGCGCAGGAGACTGAGGAGTGATCTTACAGAGTTGCGTACAATCATGAGGGGATTTAAAAATCATGACAAAATCATGACAGGACTTAACAGGAACCTGAGGGGCAACTTGTTCACTCAGAGGGTGATGGGTATATGGGAGGAGCTAGTTGATAGGTGGTTGATGCAAGCACTCTACAGCATTTAAAAGACACTTGGACAGTTATATGGATAGGAAAGTTTAGAGAGATATGGGCCAAATGCAGGCAAATGGGACTAGCTTAGATGTACATCTTGGTTGGCAGGGATGGGTCGGGCTGAAAGGTCATAAGGTCATAAGTGATGGGAGCAAAATTAGGCCATTCGGCCCATCGTCCATGCTATTCAATCATAGCTGATCTATCTCTCCCTCCTAACCCAATTCTCCTGCCTTCTCCCTATAAGCACTGACACCCTTACGAATCAAGAATCTATCTATGTCTGCCTTAAAAATATCCACTGACCTGGCCTGATTCCACAGTGCATGACTTTAGGATAGCCACAGGGAGAACATGCAAACTCTACACAGACAGAAACCGAGTGAGGGTTTCTGGCGCTGTGAGACAGCAGCTCTACCAGCTGTGCCACTGTGCCACCCTGCCATAGAACGGAGAAAGGTTGATAATTAAAGAGGGACGAACAAGAATCGGACTGCCATGATCGCAATCAACATGTTAACCACCAGCAAGATTAGCAAGTTTGCTGATGTGGGTGGTTTTGCAGATAGTGTAGATGGTTAGGAAGGGGCGGAAATTGCTCTCAAAACATGCACACACACACGCGCAAGGCTTCGGAGGCTTCGGCCGTGGTCCCTGTGGGACGGTAACATCGGGAGCTGACCTGGTTGGTGACCGACTCCGAACTCCAGCAACAGCAGCTTCATCCGCCCTGAATTGTGGGGCTTCAATCGTGGGGCTTTCATCGCCCGGCGCGGCTTAAAACCGTCCGTCGGGATCTTCCCCATAATGACTGGAATTAATCTCTTCACGAAGAGTTAAAGCATGCAGATATATTTATCCCCCTCCAGTTCCTTCCCACTGTCACATGTTGTACAGTGCATCCTCTTTCAATCAACAGGGAAACACATGTTTCATGCATGCATGATTGAATGACTGCCAAAGTCTGCAATCTGCCGGTTGTAGCTGAGAGACTTGCAACAACAGTATGTGTGCGTGAAGCATATGAATTAATGCGTTCGTAAGTTGTTAAAGGAAATATACCCAATTAACAATACAGATGGCATCAGCTGCCCACAGCTATTTTGTTTAGTTTAGTTTAGAGATACGGCGTGGAAACAGGCCTTTTGGCCCACCGTGTCTGCACTGACCTGCGATCCCTGCACAATAAAGTGCCTGTCCCACTATACGAGTTTACCCGAGAGCTCTCCCGAGTTTAAAAAAAAATCAAACTCGTGATAAGTACGTAGAATGTACGTAGCGGGTACGTCGGAGCTCAGGACATCTCTGAGCGGCTCGTAACACTAACGGCAGGTACTCGGGAAACGCGGTAAGCTCGTGAAGTTTTTGCAACAGTGCGGAGAGTCCCCGAGTACCTACGAATGGCTATTATCGTAATTCTCCGAGTTCAAATCAGGGGAAACTCGGGAGAACTCGTGAATTACCTCTTACAGTGGGACAGGGGCTTAACACTGCCCAACACACACTAGGGACTATTTACATTTATACCAATTATACCAAGACGATTAACCTACAAACCTGTACGTCTTTGAGAGTGTGGGATGAAACTGAAGATCTCGGAGTCACGGGGCGAACGCACAAACTCCATACAGACAGCACCTGTGGTCGGATTCGAACCCGGGTCTCTGGCACTGTAAGGCAACAACTCTGCCGATGCGCCACCGTGCCGCCCCTAATTATTTGAAGAACATTACTAAACTGGACAACCCATAAGAATTTACATAATGCGTATTTTTGTGAGTTATCCAGTTTAAATACTAACGACTCTATGAAATTATACCACACCTCAAACCTTATATCCACTTTGTTATTCAGGTGATATTTCCACCTGTAAAAGATAATAGTTTTAAGAATGTAATTTTCACATTTCAGGGTGCTAATGATTGAGAAAACAGAGCAAGGTTGACAACTATCTCGTGCTGCAGTTTTATCTAACCAATACCTTCCAATGTGTAAGCTATTAAATAACAATAAAATATTGACATGCTGCTATGTTTACCTCATGTAATTTGACTTTGTGATTCCAAAGGACGGGCCTCTTTTTAAAAACATTATACAATGACTTTCCCAGAAACATCCATTGTTTAAGACATGGTGTAATGCTCCCGACATTTAAGATAGCAATCTCTGTGTTTACAGTGAACAATAGCATGGCTGATCGTTTCGCTGAGCTTTGTCCGCCTGGGCTTACCTGATCTCCCGGTTGTCAAACAGTAATTCCCCTTCCCATTCCCACACTGACCTTTCTGTCCTGGGCCTCCTCCATTGTTAGAGTGAGGCCAAACGTAAATTGGAGGAACAGCCTCATATTTCGCTTGGACAGCTAACGGCCCAGAGGTATGTATATTGAAGATAGACAGAAAAAGCTGGAGTAATTCAGCGGGACAGGCAGCATCTCTGGAGAGTGACGTTTCAGGTCGAGACCCTACTTCAAAATATCTTCAAGTAATCCTTGCATTTCCTCCCTCTCTGTCTCTCTCTCACCCAATCATTGTACCAGCTTCAAAGTCATCTTGTTGAGTTTCATTGTCTGTAACTCGTTTTCATCTACCCCACAGCTAACAATGGCCTGTTTCCTTTATCACCGTTACTTTTTTGCATATCTTTCATTCATTTGTTCTGTATCTCTCTACATCACCGTCTATATCTCTCGTTTCCCTTTCCCCTGACCATCAGTTTGAAGAAGGGTCTCGACCCGAAACTTCACCCATTCCTTTTCTTCAGAGCTGCTGCCTGAACCGCTGAGTTACTCCAGCTTTTTGTGTCTCGCGTGGGTGATACAATGGGTTTGGTCAGGTGTTTATTGACAAACTGCCAGAGCTTTGTGTTTAAAATATTAAAAACCCTTGCGATCCAGAATACTGCTGCGCTGCTTGACATATTTAGTACAAGCATTGTTCCATAATCCGCACCCCATTTGATCAAAGAATAGCAATTTGATACAAAACATGAGGATCTTTAGCCATATTACCGGTAAATGACCAAAATCTGCTTTTAATTCAACTTTTTAAATTATTTGATACCTCAGTGCATTTAGCACTAAATTCCCACTTTGCAGAATCATTTATGTTGCTTAATCAAAGCTGTTCCTTTCGGTGTATAATGTGAGTTCAAGCTATTCGGAGCAGAGGACCAGCCAGGTAACAAGTTCCCCCAGGGATCTGTGCTGGGACCTCTGCTGTTTGTAATATATATAAATGACTTGGAAGTAATTGTAGATGGGTTGGTGACTTACCATCGCCCGCCGGGGGCTTTAACATCGGCAGAGGATGGAGTGCAGGGGAGAGACAAGACTTTGCCTTCCATCACAGTGAGGAGGAGACTCACTGTGATGGATGTCTGTGTGAATTGAGTTGGTTGTGTGTCTTGTACAGTTGTTTATTTTTGTTGTATGGCTGCAGAAACCAAAGCTCTTAACGTAAAAATACAGTTCATTGTATTGTATTGTATTGAGTAAGTTTACTGACAACACCAACATTGGAGGAGTTGAAGATAGCGAGGAAGGCTGACAGGAGATACAGTGGGGAATAGATCAGCTGCAGAATTAGTTGGAAAAATGGCAGATGGAACTTAACACAAGCAAGTGCGAAGTGTTGCACTCTGGGAGGTTGAATGTACAATTAATGGCAAGGCCCTTAACAGTATTGATGTGTAGAGTAGGGTTGCCAACTGCCCCGTATTAGCCAGGACATCCTGTATATTGGGCTAAATTGGTTTGTCCCATACGGGACCGCCCTTCTTCCATATTTGACCGCTACTACTCGGGTCGAGGGGACTGTTGGGTTGGATCGCTGCATCCGGCCCCGCCTCACCCGTCCCAGCGTAGTTCAGCCCATGGAGTGCAGCAGCAGCGCCTCGCCCGTGTTCCCATCGGTCGGCAGCCCGGCCAGCTGTCCGACCTTCGGACCTTTGCTTCCCGCCGACACCACCACCCCTCCTTCTCATGGCCGATCATCGCGCAAAGTCCGACGCCCGGGCCAAAAATCCTCAGCTGGCCCGCCGACTGGGCTTTGTGTGCAGTCCAGCACCCGGGCCAACTCATCATTCACCCAGCCGCGGCCTAGTCGGGCAATGAATTGACATCGGGAATTTGTCCCGTATTTTGACCTTTTGTCCCTTATTTGGGAGTGAGAACGTTGGCAACCCTAGTGCAGGGGGACCTCGGAGAACGTTCATAGCTCACTGAAGGTGGCAGCAAAAAGTAGATAGGGTTGGTAAAGAAGGCACATGGAATGCTTGCATTCATTGCCAGGGGGCATTGAGTATTAGAGTAAGGAAGTCACAATGCAGCTCTGCAGGACGTTGGTTAGGCCGCATTTGGAGTATTGCGTGCGGTTCTGATTCTCCCATTACAGGAAGGATGTGAAGGCTTTGGAGAGGGTGCAGAGGAGGTTTACCAGAATGCTGCCTGGATTAGAGGGTTTCACGTCAGGGAGAGTTTGGATAAACTTGGAGTTGGTTTCTCTGGAACGTTTGTTTGAGGGAAGACAATAGAAGCATATAGAATTATGAGAGGCATAGATAGGGTAGACCGTCAGAACCTTTTCCCAAGAGTGGAAATGTCCAATACTAGTGGGCATAGCTGTGGCATAGGTGAGAAGGGGAAAGTTAAATGGAGATGTGCGGGGAAGAGAGTGGTGGGTGCCTAGAATGCATTGCCTGGGGTAATGGTGGAGGCAGAAGCAACAGTGGCATTTAACAGGTTTATAGATAAACACTTGGAAGTGCAAAGCATAGTGGACATGAATCATGTGTAGGCAGATGTGATCCATTTAACAAGGAATCATCTTCAGCACAAACATGGTGGGCCAAGGCATGTCCCCATGATGTACTGGGTTCTATGTTCAATTAAGGTGGATAACTCCCCAGGGTCTGATGGGGTAAAGATTGATATAGATACAGATAAGGCGCCAAAACAGGCCCTTTTTGTCTACCTCAGATACCCATTAAATCTTTTCCCCTTCACCTTAAACCTATGTCCTCTGCTCCTCAATTCACCTGCTATGGACAAGGGACTCTGTGCATCTACCCAACCAGCGATCCCCGCATATTAACACCATCCTGCACGCACTAGGGACAATTTTTACATTTACCAAGCCAATTAACTTACAAACCTGCACGTCTTTGGAGTGTGGGAGGAATCCGAAGAACTCGGTGAAAACCCACGCAGGTCACGGGGAGAACGTGCAAACTCCGTACAGACGGCACCCGTCGTCGGGATCGAACCCGGGTCTCCAGCGCTGCTCTGATTTCTATAGATATTGTTAAATTCTGTAGTCTTTACTTTTTGCCTACTTCCCAGATTGCTAAATGTATTTTTTTTCCCTTCAATGTTTAAATAGTTTGCAGGCTTCAACATGTGGAATCACAAATGCAAATTCTTTCTTGTTTGTGCATTCACTCCTGGCATCTTTATGTTGCTTTCACTGATCAATATCTTCCATGCTTTATTTATATTGTAGATTCACTTTCAAAGAAAGCTTGTAGAAAGCCAATGGTTTAATGGGCTGAGGAGCCTAGTGTTGCAGTCACTGGGGCTGCTGACTGCCTCAATCTCTGGAGAAGATTTGTGCAATCTTCAGCCTGTGTCCATGCATCACTGTGCTACCTGAGCCAATAGCTACAACTGATGATGTACAGCAATATGAAAAATGTCTGCTCACAAATCTTATAGAGGTGTGTAAAATCATGAGCGGAATAGATCGGGTAGAGTCCCTTGTCCAGAGCAGGTGAATCGAATAGCAGAGGACATAGGTTTAAGGTGAAGGGGAAAAGATTGAATAGGAATCTGAGGTAGACAGAAATGCTGGAGTAACTCAGCGGGACAGGCAGCATCAATGGAGCGAAGGAATAGGTGACGTTTTGGGTCGAGACCCTTCTAAAAGGAAATTTTAGCAATTCTAAAAGGAAATTTTAGAAGGTGTGTCGGATCTTGAGGCTTTATTGACATAATTTCACTTTTGTTCCAGTTTATTCTAACAGGTTTGTAGGTTAATTGGCTTGGTTTAAATGTAAAATTGTCCCTAGTGTGTGTAGGATAATGTTAATGTGCGGGGATTGCTGGTTGGTGTGGGCTCATTGGGCCGAAGGGCCTGTTTCCGTGCTGTATCTCTAAATTAAACTAAACTAAAAGCGGACCAATAATTAATAGAAGAATCATCTCAATATACAGTGCATTCAGAAAGTATCCAGACCCCTTCACTTTTTCCACATTTTGTTACGTTACATTCTAAAATGGATGAAATTCTTTTTTTTTTATATCATCAACCTATACACAATACCCCATAATAACTGAAATATCACATTTACATAAGTATTCAGGCCCTTTACTCAGTACTTTGTTGAGGCACCTTTGGCGGCGATTACAGCCTTGAGTCTTCTTGGGTATGATGTTACAAGCTTGGCACACCTATATTTGGGTAATTTCTCCCATTCTTCTCTGCAGATCCTCTCAAGCTCTGTTAGGTTGGATGGGGAGTGTCGATGCACAGCTATTTTCAGGTCCCTCCAGAGATGTTCGATCGGGTTCAAGTACGGGCTCAGGCTGTGCCACTCAAGGATATTCACATACTTGTCATGAACCACTCCTGCGATGTCTTGGCTGTGTGCTTAGGGTCGTTGTTCTGTTGGAAGGTGAGGTCCAGAACGCTCTGGAGCATGGTTTCATCAAGGATCTCTCTGTACTTTGCTACGTTCATCTTTCCCTCGATGCTGACTAATCTCCCAGTTCCTGCCGCTGAAAAACATCCCCACAGCACGATGCTGTCACCACCGAGCTTCACCGTAGGTATGGTATTGGCCAGGTGATTAGCAGTGCCTGATTTCCTTCAGTCGTGAAGCTTGGCATTCAGGACAAAGAGTTCAATCTTGGTTTCATCAGACCAGAGAATCTTGTTTCTCATGGTCTGAGAGTCCTTTAGGTGCCTTTTGGCAAACTCCAAGTGGGCTGTCATGTGCCTTTTACTGAGGAGTGGCTTCCGTCTGGCCACTCTACCATAAAGGCCTGATTGGTGGAGTGCTGCAGATATAGTTGTCCTTCTAGAAGGTTCTCCCATCTACACAGAGGAACTCTGGAGCTATGTCAAAATGACCATCGGGTTCTTGGTCACCTCCCTGACCTAGGCCCTTCTCCCCCAATTGCTCAGTTTGCCGGGCGGCCAGCTTTATGAAGAGTCCTGGTGGTTCCAAAGTTCTTCCATTTAAGAATGACGGAGGCCATGAGCTCCTCGGGACCTGCATTGCTGCAGAAATTGTTTTATACCCTTCCCCAGATCTGTGTCTCAACACAATCCTGCCTCAGAATTCTACAGACAATTCCTTCGTCTTCATGGCTTGTTTTTTGCTCTGACATGCACTGTCATCCGTGGGACCTTGTGCAGACTGGTGTTGTGCCTTTCCAAATCACGTCCAATCAATTTAATTTACCACTGGTGGACTCCAATCAAGTTGTAGAAACATCTCAAGGATAATCAATAGAAACAGGACGCACCTAAGCTCAATTTTGAGTGTCATAGCAAAGGGTCTGAATACTTATGTAAATCTGATATTTCAGTTATTTCTTTTTAATTACTTTGCAAAAAATGTCTAAACACCTGTTTTTGCTTCTTCATTCAGGGGTATTGTGTGCAGATTGGTGATAAAAAAAAGAATTGAATCCATTTTAAAATAAGGCTGTAACGTAACAAAATGTGGAAAAAGTGAAGTGGTCTGAATACTTTCTGAATGCAACGTACCTGTACTCATCCATTCAGGCATTGTCACTGCTAAATCGCTATTATTTCTTTGCTGTAAAATGAGTAAAACGTTGATCATATTTTACTTCTCTCTTTTGTTGCTTTCTTATTGCTTCCAGCTCTTGGCGGATGAAAGAACAAAGAGGTTTACTGCTCTGCAGCTTTCTTCCTGACATGTGGTGACATGTTAGTCAGAGTGTTGACATCTGACTCAGAGATGAAGGCAAGTGTTCCAGGAAACTGAACCTCACAACACAGTTGTGAGGGGCCACAGTTTAAGAATAAGGGGTAAGCCATTTAGAACGGAGACGAGGAAACACGTTTTCTCACAGAGAGTGGTGAGTGTGGAATTCTCTGCCTCAGAGGGCGGTGGAGGCCGGTTCTCTGGATGCTTTCAAGAGAGAGCAAGATAGGGCTCTTAAAAACAGCATAGTCAGGGGATATGGGGAGAAGGCAGGAACGGGGTACTGATTGGGGATGATCAGCCATGATCACATTGAATGGCGGTGCTGGCTCGAAGGACCTAATGGCCTACTCCTGCACCAATTGTCTATTGTCTAACACAGCAAAAAGCAAAAGAAAAACTATGATCGTAAACTTAGCAATATACTAAAGATAGTATTTAATCTACTAAAGCAAGACCTCGCATCTCCCCTCTCTCTCCATCCTTTCCCCACCCAAGTCGTACTAGCTTCAAAGTCATCTTGTTGAGTCTCATTGTCTGTAATCTCTCTACATCACTGCCATCACTTGCTATATTTAAGAGGGAGTTAGATGTGGCCCTTGTGGCTAAGGGGATCAGAGGGTATGGAGAGAAGGCAGGTACGGGATACTGAGTTAGATGATCAGCCATGATCATATTGAATGGCGGTGCAGGCTTGAAGGGCCGAATGGCCTACTCCTGCACCTAATTTCTATGTTTCTATGTTTTCTATATCTCTCGTTTCCCTTTTTCCTGACTCATTCTGAAGAAGGGTCTCGACCCAAAATGTCACCGATTCCTTTTCTCCAGAGATGCTCTCTGACCCGCTAAGTTACTCCAGCTTTTTGTGTTTATCTTCGGTTTAAACCAGCATCTTCTGTTCCTTCCAACACATTAGCAATATACTGTACTAATTGCTTTGAAGGATTTCAAACAGTGAAAAATATATATTTGAAACAAAGAACACTGCTGGCTTCCGGTGCTGTGAAACATGTAATGGCTTTAACTTTAGAACTACTGATGAATTAGATCCGGTAGGCGGCGCGACTCTGGTCAGCAGCGGCCTCTGCAGCCTGTCCGCGTTTTTATTATTTTTTGTCTATGTTTATATGTAGTTTTTGTTATTTTATGTTGGGGTGTGTGTGTGGGGGGGGGGGGGTGGGGTGGGAGGGAGGGGGAAACTTTTAAATCTCTCCCTGCACTGGAGACCCGACCTTTTCTCGTCGGGTCTCAGTTGTCGTTGGGGCTGCAACGAGGAGCGGCCTCCAACAGAAGACAGCCGGGGACTCTGGTGCCGACTCACCTCACCGTCGCGGAGCTGGCCGAGACCGGAGCGGGGTGGAAGCGGTGGAGGAGCGCTGCCCGCTGCTGCTGCTGCTGCTGCCGCTGCTGCTGCTGATGCGGAGGCTGCTACTGCTGGTCTGCGGACGGCGGCACCGGGAGCCCGCGGGTACCTGGAGGGAGACGGCTTTTCAGGGCTCCTGCAACGGCGACTTCTCCCGCCCGAGTTGCGGGGTCGAAGAGCTCCTGGAGCGGGGCCTACATCACCGCCCCGCGCGGCTTGGAATGGCCACGGGACTCTGCGAGCGCACACCGGGGTCTCTAACACCAAGACCCGGTGTGCGACCTCGCACCACCCGGCGTGGCTTTAATGGCCGCGGGACAATCGCCATCGCCAGCCGGGGGCTTTGACTTTGACTCTGACATCGGGGGGGGGGGGGGGAGAGTGCAGTGGAGAGATAAGTTTTTTTTTTTGGCCTTCCATCACAGCTATGTGATGGATGTTTATGTAAAATGTAAATTATGTTGTGTCTGGGGTCTATTTGTGTGTAATGTATGGCTGCAGAAACGGCATTTCATTTGGACCTCCAGGGGTCCAAATGACAATTAAATAGACTATTGACTATTGACTATTGACTATTGAATTAACATGGCAACCTCCAAACAATCTATGGTGAGGTTACAGTGGCACGGTGGCGCAGCGGTAGAGTTGCTGCCTCACAGCGTTTGCAGCTTTAGAGACCCGGGTTCGATCCTGACTACCGGTGCTTGTCTGTACGGAGTTTGTACGTTCTCCCCGTGACCTGCTTGCGTTTTCTCCAAGATCTTTGGTTTCCTCCCACACTCCAAAGATGTACAGGTTTGTAGGTTAATTGGCCTGGTATAAATGTAAAAATTGTCCCTATAGCAGTATAGTGTGAATGAGCGGAGATCGCTGGACGGTGTGGACTCGATGGGCCAAAGGGCCTGTTTCCACCCTGCATCTCTAAACTAAAATCTTGAAAGGCAGCTATCCTGTTGCAGATTTTGATGGTGATTTAGCTAAAAGGGAACATATACTGATGTTCTAATTCAAACATGCTGAACAAATATTTTCCCTGGCATTTAGAGATGTGGATGAAAATGATTCTCTTGTTCCAGTGGTGGATCAGAAATTAATGCCTGTGTTATCAACCAAGGAAATAATATCTAAGATCAATGTGATACTCCAGTGGACTCAGCCAATAAAATTATTTAATTTGCTGTCTTTCTGTTTATAACTATTTTCAGAATTATTTTCTTACAAAATAACAAAGTTTAGCAAATTTTAATCAATTTTCTTAGTTTTGCACTCAGGCCAGTTCTGTGGAGGAAGCATATTAGGTTATTGTACAGTTCCGACACCATGGGTCATTCCTCACTAGATGCTGTTCTGCATAGAATGTGTATGTTTTTCCTCTGTGTCTTCTTCCCACGTCCTAAGACCTGCTGCTTGGTAGCGTAATTGGGGACTGTAAAGTGTTTTCGGTATAAGTGAGTTTCAAGAGAATTTGGTAGAGAGGAATTGATGGCACGTGAAAGAGTACTTTTCTGTGCTGTGACCTCGTTGTCTATGAATTATAAGTCATTTATATAGTACATAGGTAACGAGGTCCCAGCACAGATCCCTGTGTTGTCCACTGGTCACAGACCTCCAGCCTGAATATTGCCCTTCCACCACAACTCTCTGCCTCCTATCAGTAAGCCAGTTCGGAATCCATACAACCAAGTCAATGTTGATCCAATGCATCTTAATATCTCGTGGGGTCTTCATCGAAAGATAAAAGAGTCTACTCTCATCGATCACCTTCGTCACCTCCTTGAAAAACTCAATCTAGTTCAAGAGTCTAGAGTCAAGATGGACAAAAATGCTGGAGAAACTCAGCGGGTGAGGCAGCATCTATGAAGTGAAGGAAATAGGCAACGTTTCGGGCCGAAACCCTTCTTCAGACTGATGTTGTAGGGGTTTTGCGTTTCCCTTTATTTCCCTTCGGGCCCAACTGCCCGAGTTATTCTCTCCCTTGTCGGAGGGTCAAACGGCCACCACTCCACTCGAGCGGTTTCCAAGAGAGAGAATACAACAAAAGGGATTCCCCTAGGTTCTAGACCTCGGAATTATGGTGGGATATGATAAAAGGTTGAATTGACCAGAGTGTGCTGATGAGGGAAAACAGAAACCAAGATGGACTCAAAGCAAGTCTAAAATTTACAGGCTTTATTAAACAATGAGAAATCGAATCTCACCAACACTACATAATACGTGGCTAAACTTATGCTTTAAACTAAGACTATGGACGGAAAACTATCGGGCACGTCGTAAAACTTACTTTACACAATTTTACTTGCAAGTACAACCCCTTTCCCCTTCTTCACAACCTCTATCCTATTTTGGGAATTTCACCAGGTCACTGGGGTACTTACAGTTGGTCTCACGAGCCGTCCAGCAGAGCAGAAAAAGAGAAAGAGTTCTGGCTTGACTCCTGTTTTATACCTGAACTTCCTTTGAAACCCCCAGGTGGTCCTCTGGATAAAAGGGTTCTTTTGATGATTCCCAGTTTTGATCTGGCATGAACAATAGGCTTCCGATGATAAGGGGTTTGCTGATGTCATGATCCCTCAGCCTGATCGTTATCCCATCGCCTGGATGGGTTCCTATTGTCTCGATGGATGGGTCATCCAAGATGGTGATTGAGCTTGGGCTGGCCTGTTTACCACCGTCTGCTGAGGCTTGGTTCCTTCCTTTGTGTATCCAAGATAATCTCGTTATCTCCGTCTCAGCCTTTCCTGTCCACATCATTCGCATATTTGTGTGATGCCCAAGTCCACAGACCAGACAGGTTTGTGGATTGGGGGTTTTTTCGTTGCAGCCAGTAAATCTGTCTTTTTAAAATATCCATGTCCTTATCCGAGTTCTTCCATAATTTTGGAGGGTTTGCCCCAATAACTTACAATGTGAGGGTGGGGGGGGGGGGGCAGGAGGAAGAGTCTAGAGTCAAGAGTGTTTCATTGTCGTGTGTCCCAGATAGAACAACAATAGTCTTATACAGAATATGTAAACATAGAACACTGTCAACAATATAATAAATGAGAAAATTAAGTTCAGTGTGCGTATAAATGTACACTGTTATACCAATGCCCCAGCCACTGAAGGCAAGCATACCACATGCCTATTGAAATACTCTATCTACATGTGTCGCCAGATTTAGGAACAATGGCCCCAAAATCCTTCTCTATATCAATGCTGTTAAGGGATTTATCATTATACATTAACAAGTTAGGAAGACATGTCCTGCCACTTACAAATCCATGACAATCCGAACTAACCCATTCTCTTCTAAAAGGGAGTAACTCCTATTCTGAAGAATCCTCTCCAATGGAGTCCCTACCACCGGAATATAATCCCCTGGATTCTCTGAAACAAATCAACAACATTAGCTGTTCTCCATTCCTCAAGGACTTTGTTCGTGGCTTGAAAAGATGCAAAGATTTTCACTAAGGCTCTCACAATCTCTCTCTTGCCCCATCAATAGCCTGAGATAGATCACATCAGGCCCGAGGGATATATTCACCTTAATAAAACATAGGATCGAGTACTGTACATACAGCATGGTGCTAGGGCTGCACGGTGGCACAGCAGTGGTGTTGCTGCCTTGCAGTGTTTGCTACAGATATTCAGTTGGTTTCAATTCGATATTCAATTGATACCACTGCTTTTGTTAGCAGCGATTTCCCCTCAAGAAAGGGGGCAGTAGATCATTTGGAGATCAGTGGGCCATATTGGCTTCCTAATTCTTATAACTATGTGACCATGTTGGAAGCTGACTTGATTGGATTTAAATACCATGGTTTAAAAGTCAATAAAGAGTCATGAGTGTGTTAAAGACAATAGACAATAGACAATAGGTGCTGGAGTAGGTCATTCGGCCCTTCGAGCCAGCACAGCCATTCAATGTGATCATGGCTGATCAACCCCAATCAGTACCCCGTTCCTGCCTTCTCCGCATATCCCCTGACTCCGCTATCCTTATGAGCCCTATCGAGGCGTATTATTGTTATATGCAATGGGAATGCTATTTACAATGAAACTAGTACTTGCTGCATATCTGCAGCATTTATTGGCATCTCCCTATTAAGGATTGTATGGGATTTTTCATCTTGCCTGTTATTGAGATGAGAAGTGGAGAACAACTCTTTAATATGGCAAAACTGCAAGGAAATGAACCGAAAATTAGTTTTGTACAAAAATAACTTCAAATTAAAAACACAAAATTAACCATTTACTATGAAGAACTTTTCCCTGACACTTCAATATTTCAAATCTTATTGTCTTATTGTTGCTCTAGCTAATTTGATGTAGCAGTCTCCATACTCTGTGTAGGAAGGAACTGCAAATGCTGGTTTAAACCAAAGATAGACACAAGAAACTGGAGTAACTCAGCGGGACAGGCAGCATCTCTGGAGAGAAGGAATGGGATGACGTTTCAGGTCAAGATCCTTCTTCAGATTACAGATTCTCAGACTGAAGGTGGGTCTCAGCCCAAGACGTCACCTATTCCTTTTCTCCAGAGATGCTCTTTGACCCGCTGTGTTTCTCCAGCTTTTCGTGTCTATCTTTGGTTTCAAGCAGCATTTGCTTCCTACACAGTGTATGCAGAATACAACATCAAATCAGCTAGCCCAGAACGTACAAGCTCTGTACAGACAAGCACCCGTAGGTGGGATCGAACCCGGGTCTCTAAATTCTATTTATGGGCAGCATTAAAGTCATTCTGCAAGCGCTGTAAGGCAGCAACTCTACCACTGCGCCACCGTGCCTCACTTATGTTTTTGTGGTATTGTGAGCAAACCCAGATACTTTTGTTTTACAAAGGTAGGCATAAAATCGAAGAAGCATTAAAATCAGCCCACTCTCATATGAGCCTTGAACACAAAATGCTGGAGTAACTCTGCGGGGCAGGTATCATCTCTGGAGAGAAGGAATGGGTGACGTTTCGGGACAAGACCCTTCTTCAGACTGGTCCCAGGGAAGTGGGCGGTACATTGACAAGTAAGTACATAGATAAGGAAGTGTAAGGTGTGAAAACAGGACAAAGGAAATGGAGATCAAGGAAAATGTAGAATAGATCATTGTTAGCTGGGAGAAGGTAACAACAGAGACAGTAAGACTGGTTGGGGAACTGTGAAGGGGGAAGGGATGGAGAAAGAGGGCAAGCAAGCGCTACTTGAAGTTAGAGAAGTCAATGTTCATACTGCTGGGGTGCAAGCTGCCCAAGGGAAATATGAGGTGCTGCTCCTCCAATTTGCGCTGGGCATCCATATGCAGCTTCATCAATGACCTTGCTTCCGTCACAATGTCAGAAGTGGGTATGAACCTTGAGAATCGGCCAATGTTCAAGATTATTTACAAGTCCTTGTAAAATGCTTGCAGCACAGCACTTGTCACCAACAATCCAGAAGTAACAAGCAATATATATCTTTTAATAGGACTTTCACATTCCAGACATTGAGTGAAAATGGGCAGCATTAAAGTCAGCCTGTAAGATCTTTCCCCTCTCACTTTCAGCCTTTGCCTTCTTGTTCTTTATGTGCCCCATGCAGGCTAATGGGACTAGCCCAGACGGTCAATTTGGTTGGCATGGGGAAGGTAGACCAAAGGGCCTATTTCTGTGCTGTGAGTGTCATACAATAGACAATAGGTGCAGGAGTAGGCCATTTGGCCCTTCGAGCCAGCACCGCCATTCAATGTGATCATGGCTGATTATCCGCAATCAGTACCCCGTTCCTGCCTTCTCCACATATCCCCTGACTCCACTATCTTTAAGAGACCTATCTAGCTCTCTCTTGAAAGTATCCAAAGAAGCAGCCTCCACCACCCTCTGAGGCAGAGAATTCCACAGACTCACAACTCTCTGTGTGAAAAAGTGTTTCCTCATCTCCGTTCTAAATGGCTTGCCCCTTATTCTTAAACTGTGGCCCCTGGTTCTGGACTGCCCCAACATCAGGAACATGTTTCCTGCCTCTAGTGAGTTCAAACCCTTAATAATCTTATATGTTTCTTTAAAATCTCCTCTCATCCTTCTAAATTCCAGAGTATACAAGCCCAGCCCTGCCATTCTCTCAGCATATGACAGTCCTGTCATCCTGGGAATTAACCTTGTGAACCTATGCTGCACTCCCTCAATAGCAAAAATGTCCTTTCTCAAATTTGGAGACCCAAACTGCACACAATACTCCAGGTGTGGTCTCACTGCGGCTCTGTACAACTGCAGAAGGACCTCTTTGCTCCTATATTCAACTCATCTTGTTAAGAAGGTCAACATTCCAATCAGTTTCTTCACTGCCTGCTATACCTGCATGCTTACTTTCATAGTGTTCAAGAAGGAACTGCAGATGCTGGAAGATCGAAGGTACACAAAAATGCTAGAGAAACTCAGCATGTAACATTGACTCAAAACACAAAGAGGTGGTATAACTCAGCGGGCCAGGCGACATCTGTGGTGGAAATGGGTAGGCTTTGTTGTGGCTAGAGACCCTTCTTAACTTTTGCTCTAACTTACTTAATTCAGGACATTTGTCAAGTAAAAATGATGTTATTTGCAATGATCAAACAGAAGAAAAAGTAAAGTGAACTTTATTTCAATTTCAATTCCAATTCCACGGTGACGCAGCGGTAGAGCTGCTGCCTGCCTTCATGATCATGGAAATATAGTTGTCGGAATTTTATAAGATCCCCTAATCATAGAGAGAGGTTTAGTAGTCTCTGGGCCCGTTCCTGCCATGGGAGAAAGGGTAGAATCGTGACAAGATTTTTGCAGCGAATGCAGCGCCAGAGACCCGGGTTCGATCCCGGCTACGGGTTCTGTCTGTACGGAGTTTGTATGTTCCCCCCGTGACCTGCGTGGGTTTTCTCCGAGATCTTTGGTTTCCTCCCACACTCCAAAGTCGTACAGGTTTGTAGGTTAATTGGCTTGGTGTAAATGTAAAAATTGTCCCCAGTGGGTGTAGGATGGTGTTAATGTGCGGGGATCGCTGGTCGGCGTGGACAAGGTGGGCGGAAGGGCCTGTTTCCGCGCTGTATCTCTAAACTAAACTAAACTAAACACTTGAATGTAAGATTTAGTTACACGTTTTATGTATATTTTACTGCTTCATTAAATAGCTACTGTTTCTTGCTGGCTTACACTTATTTCATTGTATGAACTGCTCATAGTTTGTTATTGGAAAGATAGGGGGGACCTCATTGAAATGTACCGTATAGGGAAGTGCTTGGATAGAGTGGATGTGGAGTAGATGGTTCCATTAGTGGGACAGTCTAGGACCAGAGGTCGTAGACTCAAAATTCAAGGACGTTCCTTTAGGAAGGAGATGAGGAGGAATTTCTTTAGTCAGAGGGTGGTGAATCTGTGGGATTCATTCCCACAGAAGGCTGTGAAGGCCATGAATAGATATTTTTCAGGCAGAAATAAATAGATTCTTGAATAGTTCAGGTGTCAGGGGTTATGGGGAGAAGGAAGGAGAATGGGGTTAAGATTGAGAGATAGATCAGCCATGATTGAATGACGGAGTAGACTTGATGGGCAGAATGACCTAATTCTGCTATGACCTTATATCACTTATAACCTTAAGTGTCGTCGTATGGAAAAGCCATCAGAATAAAACAGCTATACACAAGGAACTGCATAGAAGATAGACACAAAATAGAAAATAGGCAGCGTCTCTGGATGGAAGGAATGGGTAACGTTTCGGGTTCTTCATATGCTAGTTGACAAAAAAAAACATTAAATGGTGCAGTAACTCAGCGGGTCAGGCATCATCTCTGGAGAAGGTGGGTGGGCAACTTTTTGGGTGGGGACCCTTCAGACTACCACAGCTTCTGACATAAGTAGATGTGTACAGCTGTGAGCTGTTTCAGTGCTCAGAGTTGTGTGCTGCACTACAACAGCTTGGCAGGTATTCCTGCCTCTGTTGATAGACACAAAATGCTGGAGTAACTCAGCGGGACAGGGAGCACCTCTGTAGAGAAGGAATGGGTGACGTTTCGGGTCGAGACTCTTCTTCGGACCATTCGTGCCTCTGTGACTGGTTTCATGCCTCTGCGGCAGGTTTACTTTTTCACAGTGAAGGAATTGTATCAAGTTCTAATTATGGGGACAATCGTTCTACTGAAACAAATTGAAGAAGGGTGAATATCATGAACTTCCCAACAATTCTCCTTCTTTCACCGGGCAAATGACGCAAGCTCAAATGTAAACACAACCTTTTGAAGATCAAACAAAAATGCTGGTACATAAATGTACATTGACATTACCAGTTGCTTCAGATTCTGCATGCTGGAAGTCAGTGGAATTGTAATTATGTTGAAGATGGCATGGGGTCGATTTACACTGACTTTGAAAACGAATCCATTGCCAAATGCTCATAGTTTTTGGCTACTTCAGGCAATAAATCGTATCCAGTATGGAAGTTAGGGTCTCATAATGGAAACAGGACTGCAATTACTCTTGGCTTGGAATGGCTAGGACGTTTTCAACCACACACTCACAAACTCCTCACATGGCACAGCCAACACAGCCTGCCACGTACCAATTCACTTCTGCGGACTCCGGTGAAATAATATACGAGCCCCAGTGGCTAAAGCTGCCATCCTGTCCTTGTCTCCCCCGAACTAGTCTTACTGGCAGCTGCCAAAGACAGATTTGGAGGTGAGCTGCAGAAGAAAGCCGATTTGGTATGGTATAACCTGGCTGCCAAGGTTGAGGGTGGTGAAGGGTTTTAAAATGTGGGTGCCGCTGCCAACGACACTCTAGTGTACAGATACAGGGGGAAGAACAAGGGGGACCCGGCATGGGGGAGAGGGGGCGCCGTGGGGGAGGGGTAGGGTGGAGGGGAGAAGGGGGGGCGGGGGGGGTAAACAAAAGAGGACCTGGATGCTCTGTAACATTGTCGGCGCCCTTTATGTAAAGACTATTTACATACCTTGGGTATGCACGCAAAGACTCACACCCTGACCTGTTACACGGGATAATAAAGTATTCAGTATTCAATAGGCAATGGACAAGAGGTGCAAGAGAGGGCCATTTGGCCCTTCGAGCCATTCACTGTGATCATGGCTGATCATCCACAATCAGTACCCCATTCCTGCCTTCTCCCCATACCCCTTGACTTATTATGCCTGCGTGACACGCAGGATTTATAAACTGAAACATTGGCGTTATACTTAAGTCTCTAAAAGCGCAAGAAACCAAGTCTCCTTTTACTGCTAACTTAAGGAAATCTTTATCAATGCGCCTTTCCCTAACTTCAGACAAACTGCAACATCTCATGATGAACAAAGCATTTTTGGTCAATTTTATAATGTCAGGAAATCCTTAGCTAAGTAATGATGTTTTAGAAGTATGACAGTGTGTGTGTGTAGCCAATGCATAGTCAATGCACAGGAGGTTGTTATATGAGCTGCAATGCGGTACCTCGGGGAAAGGCAGCCCTCTCAATCACCGTTATACAGAGATTGAACACATGTCCTGTCTGAAAACTAACATGGAATGCACAGCATTAAACAAAGGCAGAAAACTAGCTCATCTCATCTTCTCCATCTGAAAATAAATACCCTTGTAGTACTGGAAATCAGACGTGTACTTTTTGGTGAAGAGAGGCACGGAAAGCTGGAGTAACACAGGCAGCACCACTGGAGAGAAAGAAATGGTGACGTTTCGGGTCGAGACCCTTCTTCAGACGTGTCGGCCCAAAACGTCACCCCATTCCTTCC
The DNA here is from genome assembly GCF_028641065.1 of Leucoraja erinaceus. Lineage (NCBI taxonomy): Eukaryota > Metazoa > Chordata > Chondrichthyes > Rajiformes > Rajidae > Leucoraja > Leucoraja erinaceus. The sequence goes on along the minus strand of NC_073378.1, from coordinate 123,670,181 downwards.
CTCCAGAGATACTGCCTGTCCCTCTGAGTTGCTCCAGCTTTTTGTATCTATCTACTGCTTAAACTGGCATCTGCAGTTCCTTCCTACACATGTACTTCTCGGTGATGGCTTGGAAACAACACGTTTAACTGAGCGGACGAGCTGGCTGTGCGGCTGACATGCATTTCCGTGTCACAGGATCATAGCCACAAATGGTGGGAGAGCTGTTGAGTGCACATGTACCTTATATGGTTCCCAATAGCCCTCTAAGTCACACTGACATTGGGGCTGTATATAGCAAGGGCATGTACTTAGTGACAGCTCGACATAACTACGTTAAACCCTTGAATCGTTTGCACTGTACATGTTGAATCGTTTTGTTGTGTTCAGCCCCGTTAATAGTTAAAGAAATCTTACTCAGAAAGCAAAGGTAAAAACGTCAGACAATTTGACAGTTTTCTCTGCGATGTATTTTCACGAATAGATAAAGAAAAAGCGAAGGCTGCTACTTGAAACAGTTTTCAGACTATAACTCTCTTATTGTGCTTCACTGCTGCTCAATTAGAGCGGTACTGGTATACGTGCTGTGCACAATGTTTAATCTGGCATGGAATAAGACATGTTGGCTTTCCCCAGGCTGGAAGTCTGCCAAGTAATATTAGCAAAACCTTTTTTTTCCCCCGACAACCGACGGGCTTTTGTCTGAATTCATGTTGAACTGAACAATGGTGTTCATGCTTGTACCCATTCACATGCATCTTATTAAATGTCTTTTTTTCACGCAACTGTGAATAGCCTGAATTCACCTTCCATTTCCTAAGTCAGCTGTTGCACATAGCGTTGTGTCATAGCACACACTGCATGCACATTGATAAGACCTTCAATGTGTTTGTCTGTGTTTGCAGACTAACTCCAGTTACATCCTGTGGCAAATGCTTTATTGCACTATTGGCAGCTCTGTCACAATATGCAATTCTAAGGAACATGAAAGGAAGCAGATAAGGAAACAGTGGACTTAAGAAATCACTTGTTCCATAAACAGTATTTTGAAAGTCTTCTGAACAATTCAGACCCCGTGAAAAAAAGTTTGCTTTCACTGTTCTGCATATAAAGTGCTTGTCCTCTTGCATGCTTTACGGTAGGATTTGCAATACCAGCAGTGGTTACTTGTAGCATTTGTCTGCTTATAAATGAGTTGAATGTTTGCAGCAATAGACAATAGACAATAGACAATATGTGCAGGAGTAGGCCATTCGGCCCTTCGAGCCAGCACCGCCATTCAATGTGATCATGGCTGATCATCCACAATCAGTACCCTGTTCCTGCCTTCTCCTCATATCCCCTGACTGCTATTTTTAAGAGCCCTATCTAGCTCTCTCTTGAAAGCACCCAGAGAACCGGCCTCCACCGCCCTCTGAGGCAGAAAATTCCACAGACTCACAACTCTGTGTGAGAAAAAGTGTTTTCAAGAGAGAGTTACATTTAGTTCTTGGGGCTAACGACATCAAGGGATATGGGGAAAAAACAGGAAAGAGGTACTGATTTTAGATGAATAACTATGATCATATTGAATGGCAGTGCTGGCTCGAAGGGACGAATGGCCTATTCCTGCACCTATTTTCTATGTTTCTATGCTTGAGTATATGGCAATAAAACTCGATCACTTGATTTTGAAGCATTCATGCATGGTGGAGGTATAATGTAGTCATACAGTGTGAAAACAGGCCCTTCGGCGCAACTTGCCCACACCCACCAACATGTCCCAGCTACACTACCACTCGGTTGCTCCACTCCCTCATCGGGTACCCCCAAGGCCAGTGATCAGTGATCGCACAGCCTCCCCCCTTTCAAAAAAACTCCAATCCAATTAAAAGCATATATATTGCATTCAAGTGTAAGTTATAAGACTCGCTACAGTATGCACCATATTGCACAATTTCAAGCTGAAAAATGTAAATGTTCCGTACCAATAGGAGGGGGAACCGACTCTCAGTCTGAAGAGTTCCAAGATTCACCCACTCTCTGTGTGAAAAAAGTTCCACTCATCTCGGTTTTAAAGGATTTCTAAGCTGAAGAATGCAGGGTCTCGACCCGAAACGTCACCTATTCCTTTTCTCCAGAGATGCTCTCGCAAAGTTCTCACTCCCAACTCTCACCCATGTGCCATGCCTGACCCACTGAGTTACTCCAGCTTTTTGTGTCGATCTTAATGGTGAAATTTCCTTGCGGGGATGTAATAGGTATTAAAATGTAACCGCTTTTGTTGGGAGAGAGGGGGCTGTGGGGTTAGAATGACAAACATATTATACACTTAAATAAAAACGCATCCATTCTTAATACTTAATGAGTATTCAAATGGGCCTGTACCCCTGCTAGGCAAGTCAACCTTTCCCACCCTACCTTCATACATACAGTATACCTGAATATAAATGACACGGGGGTAGACAAAAAAAAAGCTGGAGAAACTCAGCGGGTGCAGAAGCATCTATGGAGCAAAGGAAATAGGCAACGTTTCGGGCCGAAAACATTCTTCAGACTGATCGTAAATGACAATGAGGTAAAAGTAGATGGTTTGTGTAAATAAGCAAGTTACACAGTCTGGAGTTCAACGTCATCTTTAATCTGTACACATAGTATAGCGGTCCAGCAGGTTGTTAATTGTTAGTTCATCTTTACCGCTTCCAAGACTGCCCAGTGTAGGAAGTGGGTGTTAGTATAAAGCCTACAGTAAGGTGGGGTTACTGATGCTATTTCTACTGTGATTGGTTCACATGCAATAACCAATCTACATCCTTTCCCGTAAAGAGCGAATATAGTTAAACACACATGCGTCTTCAGAGTTTAAACATACTTGCCGTATCTGTCAGGCAGTCTACTAATGCGTACGGAACAACCCCTCACCCTCCTCACCAGAAAAGTTAGTGGCAGAGCGAGGCAGTGAACCCGGAAGTGAGAAAGCAGCAGGGTTGTTGTTAGTTAGAGTCGTCGGTCGCGGTGGAGAACGGGACACGCTGGGACTGGCGGTGGCCAAGGCAGCAGACGGCTGGAACAATAAAGGAGGAGCGAAAGGATCGGCTGGTGGAGGACATGGTTCCTTTACAGACAGCAAGTGTTGGGAGCTCCGTAGGTACAAAGCGCCATCGACGTCGACAAGGTAGGAGCGGGGTTCCTTGGACGGGCCAACAACGCAACCTAGACGGGAATTTCCTAAAGTAGTTTGCCAACGGACGACTTGGCCCTGCAGTAGTGGACCGCCTGACACTACATCCTATACTGCCTACTAACATCCCCCTTCTGACATCATGTAAATAAGCAAGTTACACAGTCTGGAATTCAAAGTCATCTTTAATCTGTACACATAGTATAGCGGTACAGCAGGTTGTTAGTTGTTAGTTCATTGTTACCGCTTCCAAGAATGACCAGTGAAGGAAGAGGGTGTTAGTATAAAGCATACAGTAAGGTGGGGTTACTGATGCTATTTCTACTGTGATTGGTTCACATGCAATAACCAATCTACAGTTTGGTTAGTAGGCTTGCAGATGACACCTAGATTGCTGGGGTGGTGGATTGTGTGGAAGGCTGCCATGGTATGCAGTGGCAAATAGATCAACGACACAAATGGGCGGTAACAATGGCAGATGGAGTTTAATCCAAGCAAGTGTGAAGTGCTGCACTTTGAGAGGTCAAATCAGATATACAATTAACGGCATGAACTTTAACAGCATTGAAAAATTAAATATTAGAGGGCACAGTTGTAAGGTGAGAGGGGCAAAGTTTAAAGGAGTTGTGTGGGGCAGATTTGTACACATTGCTGAGTGCCTGGAATGTATTACTGGAGGCAGTGGTGGAGGCTGATACAATAGTAGCATTGATGAAACTTTTGGAAAGGCACACGGATTTGCAAGGAATGGAGGGATGTGGATTATATTGTCTTGGCATCATGCTCGGCACAGACATTGTGGGAACAAAGACCCCTACCTTCTGCTCTACTGTTTATGTTCTATGGTCCACGGGGAACTTTGTTAATGGGGGTGAGAAAGAGGGAGAGAGGGAGAGGGAGAGGGAGAGGGAGAGGGAGGGGAGAGGGAGAGGGAGAGGGAGAGGGAGAGGGAGAGGGAGAGGGAGAGGGAGAGGGAGAGGGAGAGGGAGAGGGAGGGGAGAGGAGAGGGAGAGAGGGAGAGGGAGAGGGAGAGGGAGAGGGAGAGGGAGAGGGAGAGAGAATCAGATTTTTATACCTTCATTTAAAGCAATAGGGTAACCAGGGAGAAGGTGGGACTGCTCATGGATAAAGGAGCTAATGTATACTAGGAGACCGAGGATGTTGGCCTGGTACTGAACAGTGCTTTGCATCTATGTTCACCCAGGAGCAGGACATGGAGGACAGGTAGATCAGTGTGGAGAATACTGATATGCAAGGGCTTTTGAAATCAAAAATGAGTTGGCACTGATGCTCTTGAAGAGCATTTTACTTCGGACTGTGAGTGACTACGTGAAGAACTCGCCAGCCCGCATGCGCATCATTACGTCTAACGCATGGTGCACGACTGGCTGGCAGGCCAGTCACTCCTCCAGCGGTAAGTTTTAAACCTGAAGGTAAGTTTCAAACTTATTTTTCAGGTTGTGCTTTTTGTATTGCAGGAAGCTCTTTTACAGAGTTCCTGCTGGAAGACAGTCCAGGGTCTAATCCTGTCTCCATGGGGAAACCCGGCTTGGGAGACCGTGGGGAATCCCGGCTCCGTGGGGAGACCCGGCTCCGTGGGGAGACCCGGCTCGACAAGCCGGTTGACTCGGATGAGCCCGGCCGGGAGGATTTGCCTCCTGCAGTGGGGAGCGCCTTCGGACGTTTTTCTCGGATAGAGCATCTCATGGGAAAGATGCTCCACCATGATATACTCCAAGGAATGGAATCATATCAGCGCAGGTCTCGGGGGCCCGCGGCAGTGCCTGGTGCAGTGCTGTATTATATCTCCCTCTCTGAGGAGGGGAGCGTAGGGAAGAAAAAAGGAGGGTTCCCCTCCATGGGTACATCCTCGGACGTTTACCCAGGTGGAGCATGGATGTGTCCGCAGGGCATTCATCCCAACTGAGGAGATGCTCCATCCTGATATGGTCCGTGGATGGGGCCATATCAGCGCAGGTCATGTCGATGACCTGCAGCAGCACCTGGTACAGGGCTGCATTATATCTCCCTCTCTGAAGAGGGGAGCGTAGGCAGTCAGTGTGTGACTGACTCCAAACTCGGAAGTATGTCCGTGAAACATACTGGAGTGCATGCGTGAGGTTCAAGAATTCTGTCATGGCATCAAGGGTTGCGATATCCACACAAACGGAGGAGCCGCTGCACGGCAAAGTTGGCTTCCAGCCTATGGCAGAAAACCTGGGGCCAGAGTTCCCCTCACATTACAAGCTTGGTAAGCATCAGTGACCTCACGTCACATCATTACAGGAACAAAGTGCCGGCAGTGAACAGCGCTATCTGGGGAGACTATGGATGGCGAGGCCAGCAATGTCTAGCCATCGAATCTTCTCCTTGGAGAAGACCTAGCCAAACAGGTAAAAAACCTGGACAAGGAAGTAAAGCTGTCGGACTAGTCAAGGTACCTACGATGAGCAAAAGCCTCACCATTTACGGCGACAACACCCCTATGCCTCCATCGGCAGTAAGTGGTTCATTGAAGCTGGTGGCAGCTTGAAAGCTGATTCTCTGGGCAGAGGTCTTTTAGGCCAATGCTAAGCCGGCCCGAGAGAAAATGTGCAATCCACGCACCCGAGCAATCCTATCCTCCAATTCAAGGATGGAATTTGAACCTGAGGACGGAAACAGAACCCGCATCGGGGGCCTTTGGGCTTACCATAAGACCACGGTAACCGTGGAGGTAGGTGGGTCTGGTTCTTTCCGAAACACGGGGTGTGTGGACTAGTTACGAATTGGTAATAGATTACACTTGTTTTGCATGAATGTCGACGAATAACATCAGATTGATGGATGAGGTCTGATCACCCTTGATTAACTCACATTCACATGTGCAGTATAGACTTTTTAGAATGGGAAACTTTGTTACTGTCTAACAACGGATTACCACAGGATACTTTATGGCATGCATCGATCTCAAAGATGCATGCTATTCAGTTCCCATTCACAGGGTTCACTGGAGATATTTGAAATTTAGCTGGATGGGCAATGATAGCAGTTAAAGCATTGCGAAATGGGCTAACTTCAGCTCCCAGGTTATTTACCAAATTACCAAGCCAGTGCTTGGGCTGCTCGCTCGAAAATACATATTTATAGCCTATCTGGATGATATTCTAAAAACGCTGAATCTTGCTAAATTAGCTGTTTCAGCCGCAAAACTATTATTTGAGAAATTGGGGTTTCTCATCCATCCAGTTGAATTTAAGTTGACCAACTGGAGTTATAGATTGCAATTTACCTTTAACTATATTAATTGTCTGAGACTCCGCCCTGGGGCAAGAGATTAGAATTAATGAAAGCTTGTAACAATCTGGTTGTTTATTTCATCAAGTGGCCAGTGTAATTGACAATTTAGTGGCTCTTTTTCAGCTGCATGATTGGGGCCTTTGCATTATCACAACTTACATCATGCAAAGGAGCAAGCTCTCAAGTACCATGTAGGTCATTGTTAACAGACCTGTGCTATTACCAGCTGAAGCTATAAAGTTACAATGATGAACAAACAGTATTCAGCATTGCTCCAGTACTCTTGGTCATTAAACATTCAGTTATATTACAAACTGATGCTAGTGCTCAAAGATGGGAAATTACTATCCCATCTCTAGTCACAGAGGCGGATGGGATGTGCATGAATTACCAATCCCTCAGTTATATGGTATCAACTACCTAAAGCCACTAGGTGCATTCTATAGGTTAAAGGGTTATTGTGCGAATATGCATATCTGTATGCTCAACTACAAGTTGACACACTACGGTGGTGGCATATATTAATCACATGGGTGCAATCAAGTCAATATCCTGTGATAAGCTTACCTAACCTCATTTGGCGCTGGTGTATCATCACGTAAATCAATGACAACACAGAATGGATGTTGGATCACAAAGTATTTAATGACATGGTGGCTCGATGGAACACCAAATATCGATTTGTTTGCATCTAGTCTCAATCACCAGTTACAAAAGTATCTGGCATGGCGGCCATTCTCAGGGGCAGTGGCGATGGATGCATTCTCGCTACACTGGGGAGGAATGTTCTTTATGTCTTTCCTCCATTTTGCCTCATCAGTCGGTGCTTAAATTCCAGCACCGGGTCCACTCATACTGGGAATGATAACAGAGCCTTTTATGGCTGTTCCCAAATGCAGAAATCTGCTGGCTCACCCCGTGACTGGGGAGAACCATCCTCTGCATGAGCGAATCAAATTGTTGGTTTACAGACTATGAGAACACCTTTCCTGGGGTACGGACTGTCAGATTGTACGGTGGATGTAATCACAGTGGCCTGAGGAGATAGTACCAAGAAACAGTACATCTTCCATATCAAGGAATGGGAAGTGTTCTGTTTACAGTCCAATATATCGAATGACACGGTACGTATAACAGATGTCTTGGAATTCCTCTCAAAGCTATATTTCACGAGAGATGGAGTTATAGTGCTATAAATTGTGCCAGAAGTGCCTTGTCATCATAGTTCCTGTTGGGGTCGGGACACCATGCTGTCGGGTCTCAACCTCTGGTATCCAGATTATGAAGGGTATCTTCAACTCAAATTCCCCAGGCCCAGGTACTCGGAGATATGGGGTGTTTGTGTCCTGCTGATGCTGTGTCGCCGGAGGGCTCCAGCTACATCCCTGTCCTCGGTCGAAAACACTTACAAAGTGGTTATCCTCATGGTGCTGGGTTCAACGCAACGGGTCCAGTCGTTGCATAAGCTACAACTGGCCAGGATGGTTACATCTGCAAATAATATGATACTTTATGTTCATGACTTAGTCTTGCAGAGTAGACTGGGGGCGTCAGGTCTCAAACTAGTTTCATGGCATACCCCATGGACCTTTGGTTGTTTGTGGTCACACATCTACAAGAGTCATTATCTCACCTAGAGCATTAGAGGCTCTGAACTAGCAATGTTTGTTAGTTACAAAAAAACCCCCCCAAAAAATCTCATATGTAGGTATCAGTATAGACCGTTCCCAGGTGATTAAAACGGGTTTTGGCTTGTGCAGGAGTGAACACTGATGTTTTCAAATCTCACTCCACCAGAGCTGCAACAACATCAGCAGCGAGGGTTATGGATGTTTCGCTGGACCACATATTAGCGGCTGCAGGATGGTCAAACAAGCAAATTTCCAAATGTGTTAAAACTAACCCATTGCCAGACCGGGGCTATTTGCCAACTCTATTTTAAGGTTCTGTTTTATAATTCCTCCTGGCTGAGTGGGATTACTATGATTATCATTTCGTCATTAAAAAGCATCAGCATGTTTAAAATCTATGTCATGCTTATTAAATTTCACTCATCCCTGGTCAATTGATGCAGTGTGTGACGCATAGACTCGTGTCCACGGCATGAAATCACAGAGCTTTGAAATCTTCACGTAGTCACTCACGTGACTCCGAAGTAAAGTAGTAAGATTAAAAGAGAACTTACCAGTTTGAAGTTTGATCTTTATTTTATGAGGAGTTACGTTGAGGGATTACGTGTCCTCCGCTCCCAACCCTCTCTCATAAAGGTCAGCTGGTAGTTCTAGTTTCTCGAATCTTACTATATTCAGTTCAACAACTGTTATCTGTAAAATAAAGATCAAACTCCAAACTCCAAAGATAAGAATCTATAAATCATTAGGGTCCTAAGGGATCAATCTCTGGTTATTAAGATGTTAGTTAGTTAGTTAGTTAGTTGGTTCGTTGGTTCGTTGGTTCGTTGGTTAGTTTAATTTATTGTCATCTGCACAGATGTAGAATGAGAAGCTTTTGTTGTGTGCTAACCCGTCAGTGGGAAGACAATATATGATTACAATCAAGCCATTTACAGTGTATAGATGCATGATAAAGGGAAGAACATTTAGTGCAAGGTAAAGCCAGCAAAGCCCGATCAAGGATAGTCCGGGGAACATCATAGAGGTAGATGGTAGTTCAGCACTGCTCTCTGGTTGTGGTAGGATGATTCCGTTGCCTGATAACAGCTGGGAAGAAACTGTCCCTGAATCAGGTGGTGTGTGTTTTCACACTTCTATACCTTTTGTCCGATGGGAGAGGGGAGAAGAGGGAGTGGCCAGGGTGCAACACGTCCTTGATTATGCTGCTGGCCTTGCCGAGGTGGCGTGAGGTGTAAATGGAGTCAATGGATGGGGCATTAGTTTGTGTGATGGTCTGGGCTGCTTCCACGATTCTCTGCCATTTCATGCGGTCTTGGATGGAGCTGCTCCCAAACCAAGCTGCGATGCATCCCGATAAAATGCTTTCCACGGCGCATCTGTAGGAGCCTGCAAGAAGATCTTTGCAGCTTCTCTAGTCACAGGTGAGACCCCAGAGGACTGGAGCATAGGCAATGGTGTACCTTGGTTTAAGAAGGGAACTAGGGAAAATTCAGGGAATTATAAGATTCAGATTCAGATTCAGATTCAGATTCAACTTTAATTGTCATTGTCAGTGTACAGTACAGAGACAACGAAATGCATTTAGCATCTCCCTGGAAGAGCGAAATAGCATATGATTTGAATAAATATTTACATTAGCATATATACAGACATAGTGTTTTTCCTGTGGGAGGAGTGTCCGGGGGGGGGGGTGATTGGCAGTCACCGAGGTACGTTGTTGAGTAGAGTGACAGCCGCCGGGAAGAAGCTGTTCCTGGACCTGCTGATCCGGCAACAGAGAGACCTGTAGTGCCTCCCGGATGGTAGGAGGGTAAACAGTCCATGGTAAGCTGCTGAGCTCACTGCAGTGGTACAGTCTTTTGGTGAGGATTCCTTGGGTTAGATTTACTCAGATTTGGAAAAGAATGAGCTAATTAGGGACAGTCAACTGGGATTTTTATGAGATGTTTTGTCCTACCAACGGAGTTTGTTTTAACAATGTAACAAAGATGATCAATGTGTGTGGATGCATATGCAAGTGATGTGGTTGTATGGATTCAGAACTGGTTCACTGAAGAAGATTGTAATGTTGGGATAATATTCAGGCTGAAGCTCAATGACCAGTGGAGTTCCGCAGGGATTTGTGCTGGGACCTCTGTTGTTTGTGATTCTATATAAAGAACTTGGACATGAATGTTGATGAGTTAGTTAGTAATGGGCTTGTCCCACTTAGGTGATTTTTTCGGCAACTGCCGCGACTATCATAGTCGTAGTAGGTCGCCGAAAAACCGGCGACTGGACCCCCCTCGGACAATGTCTACGACAATGTCTACAACAACCTACCACCTAGTCACCGTCAAGCTACAGACAGCCAACCATGTCATCTCTGGGTGACCGCTCTACCACCCACCAAATGGAGCTCAGGGTCTGGCAGACATTGCCGCAGAGACAACAACCTGGCTGCTCAACACCCGGATTGAGATCTAACTATTCCTTTGGTTTATGTTTCATTCCCTGAAACATCTCCAGGGACACGCTTGTTCGCAGCTGCATTTATCTCTCCCTTGCCTCCTCTTATTCGTGACCAGAGCCTCAGTTTCTCTCAGCAACCAGATCGGCTAAGGTTGCCACCTGTCCCATATTAGCCGGGACATCCCGTATATTGGGCTAAATTGGTTTGTCCTATACGGGACCGCCCTTGTCCCGTATTTGACGGCTGCTACTCGGGTCGAGGGGGCTGTCGGGTCAGAGTGCCACGTCCGGCCCCGCCTCACCCGTCCCAGCGTAGTGCAGCCCATGGAGTGCAGCAGCAGAGCCTCGCCCGTGGCCCCGTCGGTCGGCAGCCCGGCCAACTGTCCGACCTACGGACCTTCGCTTACGGCCGACACCACCACCCCTCCTTTCTCATGGCCGATCATCGGTTCATGAGTTGGATGGGGTGCCGGACTGGCCTGACGGCTGGGCTTTGTGTGCAGTCCAGCACCCGGGCCAACTCATCATTCACCCAGCCATGGCCGAGTCGGTCAACGAAATGCCGGTCGGGATTTGTCCCGTATTTTGACCTTTTGTCCCTTATTTGGGAGTGAGAAAGTTGGCAACCCTAAGCCTGCCTGCTACTCTAACAGGAATATGCGTGCCCTGAACTCTTGCCAGCACACTTTTAAAAACATCCCACTTTCCAGATGCTCCTTTTCCTGCAAGCAACTTGCTCCAATCAACTAGGAGCAAGTTACTGACTAATTCCTTCAATGTTGGCCTTGCCCCAATTTTGAATTTTAACTGAAGTTAGACACAAAATGCTGGAGTAACTCAGCGGGACAGGCAGCATCTCTGGAGAGAAGGAATGGGTGACATTTCGGGTCGAGACCCTTCTTTTAACTTATGGGCCTGCCCTGTCCTGTCTTTAACCATAACTATCTTAAAGCTCATAGAATGCTGGTCGCTGGTCCCAGAAGGCTCATCCACTAACACTTCATCCACTTGCCTCCCAGTTTCCTAAGATTAGATCAAGTCCTCTCCCATGTAGGGGCCTCTATATATTCTCGAGAATAATCTGCTAGAGGTGGTGTTAGAGGCAGGTACGATACTGGTGTTGAAGTGGCTTTGAAATAGGCACTTGGAAATGCAGGGAACTTTTAGTCTACTTTAGCTTAGAGATACAGCGCGGAAACAGGCCCTTCGGCCCACCGAGTCCGCACCGACCAGCGGTCCCTGCACACTAGTACTACCTACACACACTAGGGACAATTTATATTTGTACCAAGCCAATTAACCTACAAACCTATACACCTTTGGAGTGTGGAAGGAAAACCGATGATCTCGGAGAAAACCCACGTGGTCACGGGGAGAACGTACAAACTCCGTACATACAGCACCAGTAGTCGGGATCGAACCAGTGTGCCTGGCGCTGCAAGCACTGCAAGGCAGCAACTCTACCGCTGCGCCACTGTGCCGCCCTTAAATGGAGGAGTGTGGTATTATGTTCGGAAAATAAATTTGCTGTGCTGTACTTTTCCTATGTATGATAGGACAAAGCTTTCTCATCTCTCTCCTAAATCTGCACTCTACTTTTAAATGAAAGTTTCTGTTTTCCCTGTGATGAGAAATATTTCTCTGTGCCGATGCTACCCACATCCTTTGACACTCATCTCCCCGCTACCTTTAGGTAGAAGGTACAGGAGCCTGAAGACTGCAACGTCCAGGTTCAGGAATAGCACCTTCCCCACAGCCATCAGGCTATTAAACTCAACTGAAACAAATCTCTGAACATTAATAGACCATTATCTGTTTATTTGCACTTCATCTGCTTATTTATTCATGTGTGTATATATTTATATAATGGTATATGGACACACTGATCTGTTCTGTATTCACGCCTACTATATTCTGTTGTGCTAAAGCGAAGCAAGAATTTCATTGTCCTATCTGGGACACATGAGAATAAACTCTCTTGACTCTTGACTTGATTTGACTTGACTTGACCTGTAAAATTCTTCGGATGAGAATAATCAGAGGAGGAGTTTCTTTAGTCAGAGGGAGGTGAATCTGTGGAATTCTTTTTCACAGAAGGCTGAGGAGACCAAGTCAGTGGATATTTTTAAGGCAGAGATAGAAAGATTCTTGATTAGTACGGATGTCAGGGATTATGGGGAGAAGGCAGGAGAATGGGGTTGAGGGGGAGAGATCGATCAGCCATGATTGAATGGCAGAGTAGACTTAATGGGCCGAATGGCCTAATTCTGCTCCTATCGTGTATGATCTTACGACCTAATAACAAACCCCAATCTTCTACAAGATTTTAATTTTATACAGAATTAGCTCATAGGTTGGCCCTTTAAGCCTTGAAATGATTCTGGTGACTTTATGTTCCGAAGCCCAGGTATACTTGCCAAAGTGCAGTGCTGAAAGCTGAATGCATTTCCAGATGTGGCCTCATCAAGACTGTACTCAACTGAAACTCAACTTCCTCTCTTTCATTCTCCAGCCCCGAGGGTAATAATTAACATTACCGATCATTCCCTGAATGCTCAGCCATCATCAACATGAATTCGCTTGGGGATATTGTTCAGCTGTGAATCCCATGCACGAGGTGTCTATCATCATCTATGGCGATATGACTTTCAACAAAGAAAACATTATTATGGTTATGTCTTTCCACACATTTTAGTGATTCAAGATGTCTATGGCCTTCATGTGTCTCGTGTGGTGTGATGGCACGGTGGCGCAGCGGTAGAGTCACTGCTTCACAGCGCCAGAGACCCGGGTTCGATCCTGACTACAGGTGCTTGTCTGTACGGAGTTTGTACGTTCTCCCCATGACCTGCGTGAGTTTTCTCCGAGATCTCCGGTTTCCTCCCACGCTCCAAAGACGTACAGGTTTGTAGGTTATTTGACTTGGTATAAATGTAAATTGTCCCTGGTGTGTGTAGGGTAATGTTACTGTGCGGGGATTGCTGGTCGGTGCGAACCCGGTGGGTCGAAGGGCCTGTTTCCACGCTATATCTCTAAACTAAACTAAACTAAACAAAAATGTGAGGTGTTGCAGGCATGGACACCAAATGTCAGGAGAAACAATATAATTAATAGCATGACCAAAACTCCCTGAAGTTGGCAAAATAAGTAGATGGAGTGATAAAGAAGGCATATGGTATGGAACATTGAACCACTCAGCACAGAAACTGGCCCTTCGGCCCACAATGTTTGTGCAAAACATGATGCCAAGTTAAACTGATCTAATCCGCCTGCACATGATCCAAATCCCTCTATTCCCTGCACTTCCATGTGCCTTTTTCTTACATGTGCCACTACCGTATCTGCCTCCTCCCCCACACCTGGCAGTGAGTTCCAGGTCCCCACCACTCTCTGTGTAAAATAACTTGCCCCACGTCTCATGAAACTTTCCCTCTCTCACCTTATAGCCATGCATTCTAGTGTTGGATAATTGCACACTGGGCAAAAGGTTCTGACATCTACCCTTAAGCCCCTGTCCCACTTAGGAGACCTAAACAGCAACCTCTGGTGACCTTGCCCGCCACCCAAGATTTCCATGAGGTCACCGGAGGTTTTGGCCACTCTCCCTAATGGTCGAAAGTGGTTTCCGCGCGGTGGAGGCTTCATCTAGGTTGCTGCTATTTTTTCATCATGATTAAAACCGGCCTCGGCTAAAAATAGGTTGCCGTTTTAAAAATCGATAATTTTTTTATCGCAGGTCTAGTCGAAGCCGGTTGCGACGTTAGTCGAAGGTAATGAAGGGAGGTCGAAGGAGGTTTCTTCATAGTCGAGGAAGGTTTTCAACATATTCCTGGGAGGTGGTAGGAGGTTGCAGGTCACCTCGACCTTGATTTTTGTTTGGGTGGCGGATAAGGTCAACAGAGGTTGCTGTTTAGGTCTCCTAAGTGGGAGAGGCCTTTCAGAATGCCTCTCATAATTGTATATACTTCTATTAAGTGTCCCCTCAACCTCACATTGCTTTCATAGGTCGGGACATTATAAGAGTCAGGAAGTCACGATGCAACTCCCTAAGACTTTGGTTCGGTCCCATTTGGAGTATTGCGTGTAGTTCTGGTCGCCCCATTACAGGAAGGTTGTGGAGACTTTGGAAAGTGTGCAGAGGTGGTTTACTGGCGGCTCGATGGCGCAGCAGTAGAGTTGCTGCCTTACAGCGAATGCAGCGCTGGAGTCCCGGGTTCCATCCCGACTACGGGTGCTTGTCTGTACAGAGTTTGTACGTTATCCCCGTGACCTGTGTGGATTTTCTCCGAGATGTTCGGTTTCCTCCCACACTCCACAGATGTCTAGGTTTGTAGGTTAATTGGCTTGGCATGAGTGTAAATTGTCCCTAGTGTGTGCAGGGTAGTGCTAATGTGCGGGGATCACTGGCCAGCGCAGAACCAGTGGGTCGAAAGGCCTGTTTCTGCGCTGTGTCTCTAACTAAACTAAACAAAACAAAACAACTGGAATGGTCCTCGATTAGGTGTATTAGCAACTTGGAGTGGTTATTCAGACGTATTATTTTCTCTGGTTTGCAAAAGGTTGTGGGAAAACCTGATAGAGTCAAGTCAAGTCAAGTCATTTTTATTTCTATAGCACATTAAAAAAACAACTCTTGTTGACCAAAGTGCTTTACATTGGTGGAGGTACTAACGTTATACAACATTGGTTCATAGATTAAGTACATGATTAAGTGATAGAGGTATATAGAATTATGAGAGGCATAGACAGGGTAGACAGTCAGAACCTTTTTCCCGGGATGGAAAATGTAAATACTAGAGGGCATAGCCTTAAGGTGAGGGGAAAGATAGACACAGAAAGCTGGAAGAACTCAGCGGGACAGGCAGCATCTCTGGAGAGAAGAAACGGGTGACGGTTTCGGGTTGAGACCCTTCTTCAGACGAGATGTTCGGGGTAACCTTTTTACACAGATGGTAGTAAGTGCCTGGAACGCGCTGCCATGGTTGGTGGTTAAGGCAGATACGATAGTGGCATTTCAGGGAGTTTTGAATGGGCATATGGATGAATATTGGAGGGATGTGGATTGTATGCAGGTAGATAAGCGATGGTCTTGGGCCAAGACAGTTGCGGACTGGCCAGGGTGTCAGCTTGCCCGATGGCAAGTGGGCCCCTGGTGAAGTGGGCCCTCTATATCAAGTGGGCCCCTGATGAAGTGGGCCCCCTTTGTCTCCTGGCAACCAATATTTTTAGACGCAGTCCGCCACTGGTCTTGGCATCATGTTCAGTACACACATTGTGGGACGAAGGTGAGAGCTCTAATCATGCACAAAAATAGTGTGTGTATTATGAAAGAGCACCGACAGGGAGGCTTGAATTAGGTCATACTTATGATTATGTTGTTAACTGCTCTTCAGACAATCAATTATGTTGCCAATCATTTCTGAAGTACCGTTTATAATCTGGTGCTTTTTAAGTTTTATTTTACAATTTACTAACGCGTGATTATGCACTTTCTGCCAAATGGAAGATGGTTTATGGTTCCAAACTTTTCTCTTTTACATTTCAGGGACGGCGCGGTGGCGCAGCGGTAGAGCAACTGCCTTCCAGCGCCAGAGACCCAGGTTCTATCCCGACTACGGGCGCTGTCTGTATGAAGTTTTACGTTCTCCCCGTAACCAGCGTGGGTTTTCTCCGAGATCTTCTGTTTCCTCACACGCTCCAAAGGCGTACAGGTATGTAGGTGCATTAACTTGGTGTAAAATGTTAAATTGTCCCCAGTATGTGTAGGGTAATGTTAATGTTCGTGGATTGCAGGTCAGTGCGGACTCGATGGGCCGAAGAGCCTGTTTGCTCGATTTATCTCTCAACTAAAAAAAAATCCTTGAATTTAATTTTGTTAATTCGTGTTTTGTTCTCAGGCCATCCTTTGGAAACAAGGGTGACTTCCCCCCTTCCCTTGCCTCTTTAACCCTTCCCTCACCTTTCCACTGTTCTCATCCCACACAAAGTAGCAATGTTACAACATTTTGAGATTTAAAAAATCAAGTCTGCAATTTATCCCATCAGATAAAGCATAAAAAGAAATTTAATTTGACACCTAATTCAGTTTCATATCTTCAGTATTAAAAAAGTTATGGCCATTTTATTACTCGGAAATTAGCATCTTGTTCCCTATTGCTTTTCCATTGACTTAACACAAAAGCTGTGATCGAGGACAGTCAAAAGCCCATAACTTTCTTAAAAATCAAGAGAACAATGAAATTTTCAGTTATTATAGATTGAAGCATTCTGAAACAAATATAAAACATCTTACTTGGATGACCTGAAATTAAAGCATATAATTAGTTAATTACCTAATTGTAGCTAATTACAAAATTGACCGTTGTGACGGAAATAGTAATAAACACCCAGACTGCCTTGAAAATTCAAAAATGTAATATTCTCAAGATCAGAACTTTAATATTATTGTATTATATGCCGTAAACCCATAACAAATAGGTAAATAAATTACAATTTCTAGCAACATCTTCTTTATGTAGAAGATCAGTTGCTAGCTGGTACATTGGCATATCATAATCAGTAGCATCATGATACTCCTCAGATTGTAACCAATAAGCAACTCTGTACACCTTGTTTTTCCTCAACTTTTCAATTTTGGCATTGTAAACTACAAGTTTTTGCTCTTCAAACCACACATGACATGCCTTTCTGCCCACTACTTTCCCATTAACAATGTCCTATAGATTCCATTTCTTAAGAAAATGATTTTTTTTTAAAGTAGCCTAAGTATCCAAATAACAAACTAATCCCATTCACACAAAAATTCACAATATAACATGATTTTAAATCTCACTGTCACGAACGTATATGCCAGATGGAAGGAATTTAATGTTTAATTCCCATAAATTAATCTAGAAACATCCACTCAATATAATCAAAATTATTATTTTTTTGCACAATACATGGGACTAAAACTGATATTTAGTATAAAAATATTGACTATGGATAGATACAAAATATAGACGATTTAGACATGATTGTCCAAACAAAAGAGCATTTAAATCATCTTGCGAGCGGGTTTTTCTGGAACGCGATCGATTGGAACGTTGCATTTGCGGTGAATTTGAACTCCATATCGGCAGGAAAAACCCTGCTGGTTCGTATGGGGCCCAAATAACATTTTCGCAACGTAAAATTACATTAAAGCCATCCCAAGAAGCAAGTTTATATGTAAAATAGACGACTTGTTTTGTCCCGTTCTTGCGATCCATCACGTTGTAGGCGTTGAGGGCGTTAGAAGTCGCTTTTTATTTTAATATAATTATTAAATTCTCACGATTTAAAAAAAAATCATGAATGGAAGTCGGATCGATTATACTTCAGCAGCTAGCAGCCCGAGGAAGTCCGCCTCCGATAAGCAGTAGAAATACTGGACTTTAATCCCGCCCCCACTCCTCCCCTCAACGGCACCAAAGTCACGTGCACGGCCAGTGGCAGAACTGCAGCGCCGCTGAAGGTAAGTTTTGTAACATTGCTACACAAAGTACCTCCTCCACAGGTATTTCCCACTGCAGCTGCAGGAGATGTAACACCTGTCCCTACACCTCCTCCCTCACATCCATCCAGGGACCTCTGCTGTTTGGGATATATAGAAATGACTTAGATTAAGGGGGGCACAGTAGCACAGCGGCAGAGTTGCTGCCTTACAGCGCTTGCAACACCGGAGACCAAGGGTTTTATCCTGACTACGGGTGCTGTCTGTACGGAGTTTGTACGTTCTTCCCGTGACCACGTGGGTTTTCTCCGAGGTCTGTAGTTTACTCCCACACTCCAAAGATGTACAGGTTTGTAGGTTAATTGGCTTGGTGCATGGGTAAATTGTCCCTAGTGTGTGCAGGGTAGTGGTAATGTACGGGTCGGTCACGGACTCGGTGGGCCGAAGGGCCTGTTTCTGCGCTGTATCTCTAAAAACTAAAAACTACTATTAAAATTAAATGTAAATGTGGATGAGTTGGTGAGTAGATTTGCTGATGACACCAGCATTGGAGAAGTTGGAGACAGTGAGGATCTAAATGAGATGCAGAAATGGGCAGAGAAATGGCAGATGGAGTTTACCCGAGGTGTGTGGTGCACTTTGGGAGGTTGAATGAAGAGGGAGAGTATACAGTTAATGGCAAGACTGCTAACAGCATTGCTATGCAGAGGGATCTTGGAGTCCAAATGCATAGCTCACTGAAGGTGGCAACACAAGTAGATAGGGTGATAGGGGTTCCCCCCCCCCGTCATGGATGGATCCCTCTCCTGCGTCTCTTCTGTGTCCCATAGTACTTCTCTTGTTCCCCCTCCCCCCAGATGGACCAAGGACAGAGTTCCCCTGGTCCTCACCTTTCACCCCACCAGCTTCCGCATCCAACGCATCATATTCCGACATTTCATCACATCCATCTCGACGGCCCACCTCCCTCTCCATGGTCCATCTCTCTCTTGACAGTCCCCCTCTCTCTCAACGGTCCGGAATGGGGATGATCAGCCAGGATCACATTGAATGGCGGTGTTGGCTCGCAGGGCCAAATGACCTACTCCTGCACCTATTGTCCATTGTCTATGGTCTCTCTCGATGGCCACTACTAGGTCTTGAAGGTCCGTCTCGTTCTCGATGGTCCATCTCGTTCTCGCTTTTGTCCTACCATCTGTCAACTGGCTTTTGTCCTACCATCTGTCAACTGCCCCCCTCCCTCACCAGTATCCACCTGTCAATTGCCTGTATTTGTCCTGCACCCAACTCCCTTCCAGGTTTCTCGTCCCTACTACAATCAGTCCGAAGAAGGGGCCTGACCTGAAATGTCATCTACCCATGTTCTCCAGAGATATCCTGATCAGATATATCCGCGGACACTGTGGGAAACTAGAGAGGAAATTTGCGGGATCCCTGGTTGAAATTTACAAGTCGTCATCTAATACAGGAGAGGTGCGGGAAGACTGGAGGGTGGCAAATGTTGTGCCTCTATTCAAGAAGGGCTGCAGGGATCTTTTGGCCAGTGAGCTTAACATCTGTAGTTGCTAAGCTATGAGAGAGTATTCTGAGGGATAGGATATAAAGGCATTTGGACAGACAAGGGTTCATTAGGGGTAGTCAACATAGTTTTATACGTGGGAGGTTATGTCTCATGAATCTGATTGAGTTTTGAATATGTGACCAAAACGGTTGATGAGGGCAGATCTGTAGATGTTGTATATATGAACCAGTGAAGCATTTGACAAGGTTCCGCATGGTAGGCTGCTCTGGAAGGTTAGATCGCATGGGATCCATGAAGAAAAAGCAGAATGGATACAAAATTGGCTTCATGGGAGGAAGCAGAAGGTGTGGCTGAAGGTTGCTTCTGGGACTGGAGTTCCGTGACTAGTGGTGTGGCTCAGGGTTCGTGCTAGACCTGCTAGTCATCTATATCAATGATTTGGATGAAAACATACAGGGCAAATTAGCAAGTTTGCTGATGATACAAAAGTGGGTGGTTTTGTAGATAGTGAAGATGGTTGTGAAAGATTGCAGCAGGATCTGGATCGATTAGCCAGGTGGGCTGAGGAATGGTTTATGGAATTTATTGCAGAGAAATGTGAGGTGTTGCATTTTGGGAAGTCTATCAAGGGCAGGATGTACACAGTGAATGGTAGGTCTCAGGATAGTGTTGTAGAGCAGAGGGATCTAGGAGTACCAGGTGCATGGTTCCTTGAAGGTCGTGTTGCAGGTAGATAAGATGGTCAAAAAGGCTTTTGGCTCATTGACCATCAGGCAGGGTATTGAATACCGAAGTTGGGAGGCCATGTTGCAGTTGTATAAGATGCTGGTGAAGCCACATTTAGAGTATTGTGTTCAGTTCTGGTTCAGTTCAGTATAGGATAGATGTTGTCAAGCTGGAAAGGGTAGAGAGAAGATTTACGAGGATGTTGCCAGGACTAGAGGGTCTGAGCTACCAGGAGAGGTTGAGTTGGCTGGGTCTCCATGTAGCACAGGAGGATGAGGGGGAATCTTATAGAGGTGTACACAATTATGAGAGGAACAGATTGGGTAGATGCACAGAGTCCCGTGCCCAGATTATGGGAATCGAGAATCAGAGGACATAGGTTTAAGGTGAGGGGAAACGATTTAATAGGGTAGCTTTTTGGTGGGTAGCTGATGGGTAGCTTTTTCACGCAAATGGTGATGGATGTATGGAACAAGCTGCCAGAGGAGATAGTTGAGGCTGGTACTATCCCAACGTTTAAGAAACATTTAGGCTGGTACATGGATCGGACAGGTTTGGAGGGATATGGACCAAACGCAGGCAGGTGGGATTAGTGCAGAGGGGACATGTTTGCCGGTGTGGGCAAGTTGGGCCGAAGGGTCTGTTTCCACACTGTATAACTCTCTGGCTATGCCTCTATGAATGGCTGAATGGCCTACTCCTGCTTCTATTTCATCTGCACTTCTGTTCTTCATTGATTGACCAAAGAGAGATGTGCCAACCATTGAAACTGTTACTTTAGTCATGATGCTAAGGCTTTGAAACCATCGGAAAACGCAGAGGCCGTGCCAGTCAGTTCCAACAGCCCATAGCTGGCCAATGTTGTCTGTCAGCAAAAGGTTGACATTTGTCGCAGTCCTCTCTCTATTTAAGCATCTTGTTTCTAAGTGGGAACAGACACAACGTGCTGGAGTAACTCAGTGAATCAGGCAGCATCCTTGGAGAAAAGGAATAGGTGACGTTTTGGGTCGAGACTCTGAAGAAGACTGAAGAAGGGTCTTGACATGGTACGTTATCTATTCCTTCTCTCCAGAGATGCTGTCTGACCCACTGGGTTCCCTTTTTGTGTCCATCTGCAATTGCGCAACCTGATAAAGCAACCTCGTGATTGACTAACAAGTAGACTTAAGGGCCTGTCCCACTTTCACCACCTAATTCACAACCTTTTTTACTTGTGGACATTTTTCATCATGTTGAAAAAACGCCGCCAACTATCCGCCATACAGACGTGTGTGACATCTTCCATTCATTGCCAGTATTTCAACTGTAAACCATTAGATGCAGTGTCATACCTTCCTAACAAACTTGTGAAATATTGTATAACTTGAACATATCGTGTGTGTTAACTGGAAACTGATAGCAGGATGTCAGTAAATCCTTCACATATTTAACTGTACCACTGTACTGATATAAGATGCACTGATCTATATTATAAGCAGCTGAAGTCTTTAATGTTTCCATAATCCTTTCACATAGCTGCAGTCTAATTTATTGTCTAATAAAATAATATATTATTTAACGCAAAAAAAAAAAACAAAAAAAAAAACGCTCTGACCAACTTGATGCCACGAGTACCTAGGACTGGCATCACAACCTACCTACGACCTACCTGCAACCTCCTACGACCTCCTACGACATCTTGACTGCCATGCTGTGAGTATGAGTCAAGGGCAAACTCGGCAGAGGTCATGAATTAGGTCGTGAAAGTGGGACAGGCCCTTAACTCCTATCTATACAATAAATCAAGCCTGAAATGATACTTTTCTTCCCTTATCTCACTCACTCACATATGTGAAAAAATACAAATTAAACCAAGGAGAAAGTACCTTGGGGCCAATAATCCTGAAAATGATTATGAAATGATTTTGATATGAAACGAAAATGAGCTTCACCTAAACTATCAGTGGAATTTCATGTTTATATCCTTTCAAGGATTAACGAAAATGGGAATGGAATGAACTTGAATGTGGAAAATCTGTACTTTATATTTGGAGAGCTCAAGTATGATAAATCAGTTTGGTGGTTCACAATCATGGCTCATGTTACTAAGGAGCATTCCAGTGTTAGTTGCTAAAGACATGTGGCGATACAACAATTGGTATATGTAGCCAAATTCCTGGATTACACGTGCACTTAATTAGATAGTGAACAGTAAAAGATACATATCTAATGAGAGTCGCGCCGGTAGGCGGCGCGACTCTTGTCAGCAGCGGCCTCTACAGCCCATCTGCGTTTTTTTATTATTTTGTTGTCTGTGTTTTTATGTAGTTTTTGTTATTTTTTTTCTTGGGGTATGTGTGTGGGGGGGGGGGGGGGGGGTGGGAGGGAGGGGGTAACTTTTAAATCTCTCCCTGCACGGGAGACCCGACCTTTTCTTTGTCGGGTCTCCGTTGTCGTTGGGGCTGCAACGAGGAGCGGCCTCCAACAGGAAGACCGGGGGCTCTGGTGCCGACTACTCACCTCACGTCGCGGAGCTGGCCGAGTCCAGAGCGGGTGGAGCGGTGGTGGAGCGCTCTGCGGCCCGACCTCCGGAGATTCGGAGGCTGCAACTGCGGGTCTGGCGGACGGCGGCACCGGGAGCCTGCGGGTCCCTGGAGGGAGACCGCTTTTCAGGGCTCACGCAACGGCGACTTCTCCCACCCGAGTTGCGAGGTCGAAGAGCTCCTGGAGCGGGGCCTGACATCACCGCCCCGTGCGGCTTGGAATGGCCGCGGGACTCTGCGAACGCATGCCGGGGGCTCTAACACCAAGACCCGGTGCGCGGCCTTGCATCACCCGGCGTGACTTTAATGGCTGCGGGACAATAGCCATCGCCAGCCGGGGGCTTTGACTTTGACTCTGACATCGGGGGTGGGGGGAGAGTGCAGTGGAGAGATAAGTTTTTTTGGCCTTCCATCACAGCGATGTGATGGATGTTTATGTAAATTATGTTGTGTCTTGAGTCTATTTGTTTGTAATGTATGGCTGCAGAAACGGCATTTCGTTTGGACCTCAAGGGGTCCAAATGACAATTAAATTGAATCTTGAATCTTGTATCTCCCCCTCTCTCCCCCCCTCCTCTCCATCCCCTCTCCTCTCCCCCCTCTCCTCTCCCCCTCTCCCTCTCCCCCCCTCTCCTCGTCCCCCCTCTCCACTCCACCCCCTCTCCTCTCCCCCCCTCCTCCTCTCCCCCCCCTCTCCCCCTCCCCCCCTCTCCTCTCCCCTCTCCTCCCCTCTCCTCTCCCCTCCCATCCTCCCCCCCCCACCCCCCCCCCCCCTCTCCTCCCCCCCCCTCTCCCCCCCCCCCCTCCCTCCTCTCCCTCCCCCCTCCTCTCCTCCCCCCCTGTCCTCAACCCCCACTCCCTCTCCCCCCCTCCCCCCTCCTCCTCCCCCCCTCTCCTCCCCCCCCCTCTCTCTCTCCCCCCTCTCTCTCCTCTCCCTTTTTTCTCCCCCCCTCCCCCTCCATCCCCTCCCCCCCACCGTCCCTCCCCCCTAAACCCCCCTCCCCTCCACACACCCCCCTACCCCCTTCCCTCCACCCTCCCTGCTCCCCACCTCTGCCCCCCTCTCCCCCCCCACTCTCACCCTTTCTCTCTCCTCCTCTTTTCCACCCCCACCTTTCCCCTCTCACCCACCCTCCCTCTTCTCCTCATTGCCACCCCCTCTCCCTCTTGCCCCTCTCTCTGTGTCTCTGCCCCTTCTCTCTCTGCCCTCACTTTCTACCTCCCCCCCTCACCCCCTCTCTCTAGATGTGACTGGAAGTTGGGGGCTATGCGTCAGTAGATAGGGTGGTTATGGGGTAAAAGGAGCAAATTAATAATATTAATATAATATCAAGGGGGGTAATTAACGTGAGTGCGGGGAGGGGTATAGTTAATGTGTGTGATGCTGTATGCCGCCTCCCTCCCCACAAACGCACATTGGGGGAACAGACCCAACGGGTCTGCACTTGGTCTAGTATATATATATAATCTCATATCATATATATGATATATATCATATCAGATATCTATATATTTAAAAGTCTCATGTTGTCTACTTCCTGTCTGCGCTGTATATTGATTTTAGAAACAACGTTACCATATATCGCTTTGATTTTGGTCATCTTACTCACAGTCCTCCTCCGCTGAGGCAGCCCCGAGGATTTTTCTGATCGATGAAAAATAAAGAAGTTATGAGTGTTTAAAAAATGTTGAGATCAGCTGATCGGTCCTCTCGCCTGCCAATCACCACAATGAAGGTAACGCCCTTTCCGGGGGGGGGAGGAGGGGGACAGGGCTATAAAACCCAGGATGCCTGGACGTGAGTCAGTAACACTGGATGATCGTGAGGGAGAGTCCACAACTGTGATTCTAAGCTACGAATCAACTGAACTGTGAGTCTGCAATGTACTTGCAATAAATGATTTGTTAGCCCTGAATGACAATGCAACCAGTTGTTTGGCAATTTGATGGCCTGCAATCTGCTTGAAATGCTATGAAATTGAATTTGGTGGCCCGCACTCTGCTTGAAATGCTATGAAATTGAATTTGGTGAAATGGTATGAAATTGAGTTTGAAGGCTTGCACTCTGTCTGAAATGCAGCGAAATTGAGTTTGGTGGCCTGCACTCTGCCCGAAATGCTGTGAAATTTAGTTTGGTGGCCTGTAGGCTGCCTGAAATGCTGTGAAATTGAGTCTGGTGGCCTGCACTCTGTTTGAAATGCTGTGAAATTGAGTCTGGTGGAATTTCAAGGAATGACTGTGAGTGAACTGCCAGCCCGCCGGCCCACCAGCCCTGAGTGACTGATCTGCCAGTCCACTAGCCCTGACTGACTGAGTTGCCAGCCCACCAGGCCTGAGTGACTGAGCTGCCAGCCCACCAGGCCTGAGTGACTGAGCTGCCAGCCCAAGAATACATTAGGCCCACAATGTTCATACTAGCCCTTTGGAAACCAGTCCGGCCCACATTATCCATACTAGCGCTCCAGAAAGTCCCCCCCCCCCCCTAACATTTGGAAACTGAGACCCTTTTTTGTGAATAGTGTCACAGAATCCTAATTATTGAACTGAACATTTGTAACGGCTGGAGAGGTAAAAAAATATCATGTCCCACGCAATCTACACTTTATTGTTCTTGAACGCCCAGCAACATTTCTGGAATGGTCATCATGCTCTCTAAAACGCAATGGTAGTCCATGAGTGATTCTACCTAAATTCATTGGAAAGGTACATTAAGGACTGCAAATTGGAGCAGAAATTGGCCATTCAGCCCTTCGAGCCTGCTCCGCTATTCAAAAACAAAGATAGCTGATCACCTACTATCTCAATACCTTATTCCCATCTGGTTTATACCGAAGGTAGACACTAAATGCTGGGGTAACTCAGCGGTACCGGCTGCATCTCTGGATGGAAGGAATGGGTGACGTTTCGGGTCGAGCCCCTTCTTCCCATGTTGTATCTGTACCCCTAGGTGCCTTTTTGATGCAGAA
The DNA here is from genome assembly GCF_028641065.1 of Leucoraja erinaceus. Lineage (NCBI taxonomy): Eukaryota > Metazoa > Chordata > Chondrichthyes > Rajiformes > Rajidae > Leucoraja > Leucoraja erinaceus. The sequence continues at coordinate 123,644,468 of NC_073378.1, read as the reverse complement.
ATATATCTATCAAAATCAAGAGTCTGAAGGAGGGTCTCGACCCGAAACGTCACCCATTCCATCTCTCCAGAGATGCTGCCTGTCCCGCTGAGTTACTCCAGCTTTTTGTGTCTACGATCAGAATCAAAAGTTTGTTTCAAACTGCTGGCTACACTCTGACATAAAATTGTCACAAAATTATCATTGTGTTTACAATATGAAAGAAACAATGAATGCCCTTTAACATTTCACACTAAAGTGTGTCTGGGTCTTTCACCGGCAGTTTTATTGCTTGAACAGATACATATTCATTTTTATCATATTTTTTATAGTTGCCCTCAAAGTTGGCCTTACCTGAATTTATCATTTTAACTTTTTTGGCCTGCTCTGTCCCTATCCATAACTATGTCAAACCTAATCGAACAGAGGTGGCTGGTTGCAAAAGGATCCTCCACAAACACTTAATTCACTTGCCCTTCCCAATTACCCATGACTAGATCAAGTGTCACCCTCTCCCATATTGCCGGAGGAAACTTTCCTGAGCACCTTTGACAAATTGTACCCCATCTAAACCTTTCACACTATGATATTCCCAGTTAATATTGGGAAAGTTAAAATCCCCTACCATAACAACCTTATTTGGCTTGCAGCTGTCTGCAGCCTTCTGGTATATTTGTTTGTCTAATTCCCGTTGACTATTTGGGGATCTGTTGGACACCCCCAACAAGGTGACAATCCCTTTCTTGCTCCTCAGGTCCACTCGTATAGCTTCACTAGACGAACCGTCCATAATGTCACCTCTGACTACTTACGCGACATCCTCCTTAATCAATAACGCAACCCCCCCCCCCCCCCCCACCCATGGCTACAACGTCCCAGTCGCACATACCAATCCATGTCCTAAGCACATTTGCCTTTTCCGTCAGGCAACTTCAATGTTCTATGTTACAGACAATAGACAATAGGTGCAGGAGTTAGCCATTCGGCCCTTCGAGCCAGCAGCGCTATTGATCCCGTCCTTTGGCCAAACTTGTCCAAGCTAAATAAGAAGCCCCATTGATGCTAGGCCCATTTGCCCTCATTTAGTTCATATCTCTCTAAACCTTGCCTAAACCTGAACCTGTGCAAATGACTTCCACACGTTAGTATTGTACCTGCTTCAATTGTTTTCTCTGGCAGTTCGTTCCATTGTACGACCACCCTTTGTGTGAAACAGTTGCTCCTCCAGTTCCTAATAGCTCTTCTCCCTCTTGTTATTGATACTGGTTTATTATTGTCGTATAGTTTAGTTTATTACTGTCATGTGTACTGAGGTACAGTAATGGTTATGTGTGTGTGCTATCCAGTCAAAGATGAGACTAGACTAGATGATTACAATCAAGCCATCCACAGTATACAGATAAAGGATAAAGAATACAACATTTAGTGCAAGATAAACTCGGGCTAAACTGTAGTTTAAAGGTCTCCAATAAGATAGCTGGGAGGTCAGGACTCTAGAACTACGAGAGGACTGTTCAGTTGCCAGATAACAGCTGGGAAGAAACTGTTCCTGAATCTGGAGGTATGTGGTTTCAAACTTCCACCTCTTGCCTAATGGGAGAGGGGAGAAGACTGGCCCTTGATTATGTTGGTGGCCTTGCCGAGGCAGTGTGAAGTGTGGATGGAGTCCATGGAAGGGAGGTTAGTTTGTGTGATGGTCTTGGCTACGTCCACAACTCTCTGCAATTTCTTGCGGTCTTGGATGGAGCTGTTCTCACACCAAGCTGTGATGCATCCTGTAGAGGTAGGTAAGAGTTGTTGGGGATATGCCGAACTTCCCTGTCCCACTTGGCGATTTTTTTTCAGCAACCGTCGGCGTCATATCAGTGTCGCCAAAAGATTTTGAACATTTCAAAATCCAGCGGCGACAAAAAAAATGTTGCGACACTTGAAAAAAACACCGCGCGTCATACATCGTCACGCTGCGTTATACGTCGTCACGCCGCGTCACCGCCGCATCACGGCGCAAATATTTTGGTGACTTGATACGTCAGTCAATGATGCGGGGTGGGAGATTGCAACCTTCACGTGGTCCACCCTGTTTTGACCAAAGCAATCAACCTGGCGTGCACAATTATATAAGTTCAAATGGGACAAGTAGTCCTGCAACTTTAGGCTGTGCACGCCATACGCAAGAAGAAGAAGACAATGATGCCGGCAGTCGCCGAAAAAAATGGGCAAGTGGGACAGGATCTTAAGCCTTCTAAGGAAGTAGAAACATTTGTCTGCTTTCTTGACCACGGCTTTGATGTGGCTGGTCCAGGCCAAATTGTTGGTGATACTTATTCCTCGGAACTTGAAGCTTTCAGACTATCTCCACTTCATTGCCATCAATGTATACCAGAGTATATGAACAGCTGTGCTTTCTGAAGTGAATCATGATCTCCTTTATCTTGCTGACATTGAGGGAGGGATCGTTGCCTTGGCACCACGTTACAAGATTCTCAATCTGCTTTCAGTACTGAGATACAGTGAAAAACTTGGCTTGTGTGCGAACCAGTCCGATCGTACTATACATGAGTACAACAGAGTGCAAAATATAATATTACAGTGTCCTCGTATTACAGCTGCAACAAAAGTGTAGCGAAACAAAAGAGTGCAAGAGTCGCAGTGATGTAGTTTGAGAGATCAGGACTACACCCTTAGTTTATGAAGATTGGAACTAAACCATGAATTTATGAAGCCAGGACTTCACCCTTTATGAAGTTCGGGACTACACCCTTAATTTATGAACATCGGAACTACAATCCTAAAGTAAGAAGGTTGGGACTATATCTTTAGGTTATGAACAAACCTATGCCCTCTAGTTCTTGACTCCCCACCCTGAGAAAAAGACTTGTTTAGTTTAGTTTAGTTTAGTTTAGAGATACAGCGCGGAAACAGGCCCTTCGGCCCATCGAGTCTGCACTGACCAGCGATCCCCACACATTAACACTATCCTACACACACTATGGACAATTTACGCGTATACCAAGTACACAAACCCAAGCCAATTGACCTACAAAGCTCAATGTCTTTGGAGTGTGGGAAGAAACCGAAGATCTCGGAGAAAACCCACGCAGATCATGGGGTGAACGTACAGACTCCATACAGACAGCAAGTAAGGCAGTAACTCTACCGCTGTGCCACCGTGCTGCCCTATCTACAAAGTATCTACTCCCCCTCACGATTTTACATTCTTCAAATCCTGGCTCCATCCTCAAAAATCATCTCTATACTCTTTCTAGCTTCATGACATCATTCCTATGGCAGCCAAAGCCCAACCTCTCCTCTCAACCTGACTGATGAAGGCCAGTTTTTAACAATCATTCACAACCATCTTCACTATCTGCAAAACCACCCACTTTTATATCATCTGCTAACTTGCTAATCTTGCCCTGTCTGTTCTCATCCAAATCATTGACATAGATGACAAACAGTAACGGGCCCAGCACCGAACCCTGTGGCACACCACTAGTCACAGGCCTCCAGTCCGAGAAGCAACCTTCCACCATCACCCTCTGCTTCCTTCCATGAAGCTAATTTTCTACCCATTCAGCTATCTCTCCTTGGATCCCATGCGATCTAACCTACCAGAGCAGCCTACCATGTGGAACCTTGACGAATGCTTTGCTGAAATCCATGTACACAACATCAACAGCTCTGCCCTCATCAACCTACTTTGTCACATCTTCAAAGAACTCAAGCAGATTTGTGAGACACAACCTCCCATGTACAAAACCATGCTGACTATCCCTAATCAGCCCTTGTCAATCCAAATGCGTGTATAACCTTTTTGAGGCAGTAACTTTTAAAATCACCTAAAATTGAACACCCCAAAAAAACGTCAATTTGTAGAAAGTGAGCAATCTAATATGGGATGAAGTAAATATGTTTAGGATATTTTCCCCTTTGGAACTTAGTTCCCCAGTGGCAGAACCGCTGCCTCATAGCGCCTGAGGCCCAGGTTTAATCCAGACTATGGGTTGCTGTCTGTGTGGAGTTTGCACATTCTTCCAGTGACCACGTGGGTTTTCTCCGCGTGCTCCAGTTTCCCCCCCCACACTCCAACGAAGTGCAGCCTGGTAGGTTAATTGGCTTCTGTAAATTGTCCCTAGTGTTTAGGATTCTTCTTCTTATCGAGTTCCCACACAAGATTAGAAGTTGTTGAGCCAGAGCTGAACACACTTCTCGGCATCTGCTTACGATGGTGCCTGTCTTGTCGCTTCTTGCGCTTCCTGTGCGTGGTGGTGGAAAGATTGGTGTAAGCAGGGCCGCGACGTGAACGCTCTTTCCTTGACCCCAGTCTGTGGGATAGGAGAGTGGGATAACATAGAACAAGTGTGTGTGTGGCTGATCGATGGTTGGCATGGACTGGGTGGGTCGAAGTGCCCATTTCCATGCTGTGTCTTTCAAACCAAACTGGTTGGGATGGCTTTGTCCAGGCATTGTCCTGCCACCCCTCTCTTCATGCTTTCTTTCCCCTCTCCCCCCCATCCAGGCATTCAATCAGTATGAAGAAATGTCCCGACCCAAAAGTATCACTCCATAGATGCTCTCCAGAGATGTTCTCCAGAGATGTGTAAGAGGGAACTGCAGATGCTGGTTTAAACCCAATATCGACACACAAAGCTGGAGTAAACCAGCGGGTCAGACAGCATCTCTGGAGAAAAGGAATAGGTGATGTGTCGGGTCCGGTCTGTGGAAGAGTCTCAACCCAAAACGCCGCCTATTCCTTTCTCCAGAGGTGCTGTCTGACCTGCTGAGTTACTCCAGCTTTTTGTGTCTGTTCTCCAGAGATGTTGGCTGACCCACTGAGTTAATCCAGCAGATGGAACGGGTGACGTTTCTGGTCGAGAGCCTCCTTCATTACTCCAGCACTTTGTGTCTTTTTTTTGGTTGGGGTGAATGTTCTGCTGGATGTCCTACTTTAATTTGTACATTAGTTGTTGCTCCGTTCCCCATCAATTCCTATACTTGGAATATCTCTGGGACAATAAGCAGCATTGTCTCCAAGAGGAATGTCGGAAGGAAATGTAGATGCAGGTTCAACCAAAGACAGACACAAAAAGCTGGAGTAACTCAGAGGGTCAGACAGCATCTCTGGGAAAAAGGAATAGGTGATGTTTCGGGTCGAGACCAGTCTGAAGAAGGGTCTTGACCCGTAACATCACCTATTCCTTTCTCTAGAGATGTTGTCTCACCCCCTGAGTTGCTCCAGCTTTTTGTGCCTTGTCTCAAAGAGGTTCTCTACCTTCTGAAGGCTGAGGAATATATGCAAACAGTAAACTCTGTCTCTTCCAAGTTTTGTTGAAAAATCCTGGAAAAGATTTCTAATGCAACAAATATATATATTTTGGCAAATAAGTTTGGATCTGATTATTTGGTGCCATAACTTGTTAGATATTCATATATGGAAATTAAAAGGAAACATTTACTTCTCCATAGAAGCTGGAATAACTCAGCGGGCCAGACAGCATCTCTGGAGAAAAGGAATAGGTGATGTTTTGGGTCGAGACCCTTCTTCAGACCTCACCGTCTACAATATATCTCTTGTTTCCTTTTCCCCTGACTCTCAGTCTGAAGAAGGGTCTTGACCCGAAACGTCACCTATTCCTTTTCTCCAGAGATGCCGTCTGACCCGCTGAGTTACTCCAGCTGTTTTGTGTCGATCTTCGGTTTAAACCAGCATCTGCAGTTCATTCCTACACGCATTCACTCCCCCATTATTACCATGAAAGAATTATTTTGACCATGTCTAGTTTGTGAATTTTAAATCATTTGGATGAAATAAGGTTGAAAAACAGATGGGAACCTGTTTATTGCCAGTCTCGTTGCCATCAGCCTCCTGCTGATTTCCAATGATGCTTGTGATATTTGATTCCCATGTCATTTTAAGTCTGAAAGCTGGTTTCACTTGTGAAAAGCGCGTCTGTTTTTCCGAGTTACAATCAATACAGGGTAGGTCTTTACATCATCCAGCTGATGTTCTCACATTTTTGAGGTGGTTGATGTCAAACTAACTGTGCAGATAAATTACACATTTAGTTACAGCTACCATAAGAGGCTTAAAGGGCCTGTCCCACTTACGCGATATTTTCAGCGACTGGCCGGCATCTGTCATAGCCGCAGCAAGTCGCCAAAAATTTTTAACATGGTGAAAATCCAGCGACGACCAGAAATAGGTGCGACTCTTTGGGTGACTACTCATGACCATATAGGCGTCAGCCTGCGACTTTCTCTGGTCGCTGTTGGATTTTCAACCTGTTGAAAATTTTCGGCAAACTGCTGCGACTATCACGGGTGCCGGCAAGTCACCGAAAAGATTGCGTAAGTGGGCCACGCCCTTTATTCTATCAGAATTATAAAAAACAAACCTGTGAATCCTGGATGTCAGAACGAAGCAAGCCAATAAGCACCTTTAGGTTTACGTTTCAACTACATTTCCCTTTCTGAACATGGTCTGGTTTGGCTCAGCCACCATGCATGACATCCGGAGGCTGCAGCGAATCATCCGATCAGCTGAGAAGGTTATTGGCTGCAACCTTCCCTCCATTGACTGAACTATACACTGCAAGGGCCAGGAAGCGATCGGGTAAGATCATCGCTGACCCCTCTCACCCTGGCCACAAACTCTTTGAATCACTTCCCTCTGGAAGGCGACTCCGGACTGTCAAAGACACCACAGCCAGACACAAAAACAACTTTTTTCCACGAGTAGTAGCTCTACTCAATAACCAAAAATCTGAAGCCTCCTTTAGCTCTGATATTTTATTTAATTCGCATGTTTATTCAATAATGTTTTATTATTAATGTTTAATGTTTTGTGTGTCATTCCTAACTGTCACTGTATGTCATGTTGTCACTTGTGGGTGGAGCACCAAGGCAAATTCCTTGTATGTGAATACTTGGCCAGTAAACTTATTCATTCATTCATTCTTTGTTCCTTTCCAATAGAAGCATACTACAAATGCAGAACTTCAGAAATAGAAAATGTTGGGAATACTCAGCAGGTCAGGCAGCAACTGCGAAGAGTGGAACTAAGTTTGGTTTAGTTTAGAGATACAGTGCAGAAACAGGCCTTTCGGCCCACCGAGTCCGCACCGACCAGCGATCCCCGCACCTTGACACCATCCCGCACACACACCATGGACAGTTTTACATTTATACCAAGCCAATTAATCTTCAAACCTGTTCGTCTTTGGAGTGTGGGAGGAAACTGAAGATCTCGGGGAAAACCCACGCAGGTGACGGGGAGAACGTACAAACTCCGTACAGACGGCACCCTTAGTCGGGATCAAACCCGGGTCTCCGGTGCTGTAAGGCAGCAACTCTGCCGCCTTGCCACCGTGCCACACAAAGGCAGTTCTGACGAAAAGTTACTGCAGGCCTCCTCAAAAAATGTCCAAATGGAACAACGACCTTCGTGTACTTTGGTTAGAGTCAGAGAGTCATACAGCATGGAAACAGGCCAGCCCAAACTGGCCGTGCCAACCAAGATGATCCATTTAAACTGAAGAAGGGTCTCAACCCGAAATGTCATCCATTCCTTCTCTTCACAGATGCTGCCTGTCCCGCTGAGTTACTCCAGCATTTTGTGCCTCCATTTAAACCAGTTCCATTTACCTGCATTTGGTCCATATCCTATCCATGCATCTGTCCAAGTGTCGTTTGAATGCTGTTATTGTACCTGCATCAATGACCTCTTGTGGCAGCTCATTCCATGTGCCCACCACCCTCTGGGTGAAAAATTTGCCCCACAAGTTTCTATTAAATATTTCAACTGCCTTAAACCTATGTCCTCTGGTTCTTGATTCCCCTTTCCTGGGTAAAAGTGTGCATTCACCATACCAATTCTCCTCATGATTTTATACCCCTCTAGAAGATCGCCTCTTGGCCTCCTATGCTTCGAGGAACAAAGTCTTAGCCTGCCCAACCTCTCCCTGTAGCTCGGGCCTTCGAGTCCTGGTAACATCCTCGTAAATCTTCTCAGCACTCTATCCAGCTTATTGTCCACCCCCTATAGCAGAATGATCAAACGTTGAGCGTATTGTATGTAAAATGAGGAATGCCTCTATTTAGTTTTGAAACGTGACCTCTAGCTTCCAGTCACCTGTCAGTTGAATTGTGTCCCCCCCCAAACCCTCTGACCTCCATCCTTGGCCTGCTGTGTTCCTTTAGCATTGGTTTGAGCATCGGTTTGACAGCTCCTTGATCTCCAACGCCCCTCTGGTTCTGAAAGCGGGACATTGACCTGAAACGTCAACTCCTTCATCGACCACCTGTGCTCTGGACCCGCAGAGTCTTCTAGAAAGAGGGATACAAGAAACTGCAGGTGCTGGTTTACAAAAAAAAGACACAAAGTGCTGGAGTAACTCAGCTGGCCACACAGCAAACGAGTTAAAGACAATGAGGCTCAACAAGACGACTTTGAAGCGAGTACGACTTGGGTGGGACTCTTGTGTTTTTGTGTTTCTTGGCGTTTCTTGTCCTGAAACGGTAAGTGTTTTCTCTTTCTACTGATGTAGGCAATGGACAATAGACAATAGGTGCATTCGGCCCTTCGAGTCAGCACCGCCGTTCAATGTGATCATGGCTGATCATCCCTAATCAGTACCCCGTTCCTGCCTTCTCCCCATATCCCCTGACTCCACTGTCTTCAAGAGCCCTATCTAGCTCTCTCTTGAAAGTATCCAGAGAACCAGCCTCCACTGCCCTCTGAGGCAGAGAATTCCACAGACTCACAACTCTCTGTGTGAAGAAGTGTTTCCTCGTCTCTGTTCTAAAAGGCCTACCCCTTATTCTTAAACAGTGGCCCCTGGTTCTGGACTCCCACAACATTGGGAACATGTTTTCTGCCTCTAGCATGTCCAAACCATTAATAATCTTATATGTTTCAAATGTAGCCTGACTTGCTAAGTACTTCCAGCATTTTCGTGTTTTTGTCATTTCCTTAGCCTTTGGTTTCAGGAGCGGCACAGTGACGCAGCACTAGAGTTGCTGCCTCACAGCGCCAGAGACCCGGGTTCGATCCTGACCTGTCTGTATGGAGTTCGTACCTTCTCCCGGTGACAACGTGGGTTTTCTCCTGGTGCTCCGGTTTCCTCTCACATTCCCAAGACGTGCAGGGTTGTAGATTAATTGGCTTCTGTAAGTTGCCCCTAGTGTGTGGGATGCGAGATAACATGGAACTAGTGTGTGAGTGATTAATGGTCAGCGTGGGCTCGACGAGTCAACTAGTTTCCACACTGTATCGCCAAACTAACCTGACAAATCAGTCTGAAGAAGGGTCTCAACCTGAAACGTCGCCTATTTCGTTCTCTCCATAGATGCTGCCTCACCCGCTGAGTTTCTCCAGCATTTTTGTCTACCTTCGATTGTTCCAGCATCTGCAGTTCCTTCTCAAACACTGACTTAAATAACAATGTTTAACATTGACATTTTATATTTTAAAGCTAAATAATATTAATGTAAAATGCAACATAAATAAATGGAATGATTGCACCGAGCATCACAATAATCTCCAAATCTTCAATGAATATGTTGCTGCAAATCAGCCTACGTCTGTAGTATCTTCAGCCCTAAATTAAATGTCTTTTAACATTTATCTTGCACAACTCTTGAAGTACAATTTTTACAGCTTGCACGTGAAATGCAGATGTATAAATGTATTTTAAAAGATTTTATTATATGAGGTGGTGTAGTGGTAGAGCAACTGCCTTACAGGGCTAGAGTCCCGGGTTCGATCCTGACGTTATGGAGTTTGTACGTTCTTCCCCTGCCCTGCGTAGGTGTTCTCCGAGATCTTCGGTTTCCTCCCACTGCTCTCCAGACAATCAATTATGTTGCCAATCATTTCAGAAGTACCGTTTATAACCTGGTGCTTTTTTAGTTTTAATTTACAATTTATTAACGCGTGATTATGCACTGTTTTCAGGCCAAGTGTAGGATGGACCTAGGTTTATGGTTCCAAACTTAGTATTTTCTATTTTACATTTTAGGGCGGTGCTTTGGCATTAGCGATAGAGCCTTACAGCCCCAGCGACCAGGGTTCCATCCTGACTAAAGGTGCTATCTATATAGAGTTTGTATGTTCTCCCTGTGACCAATTAGGTTTCCTCCGAGATCTTCGGTTTCCTCCCACACTCCAAAGACGTACAAGTTTATTGATTTGGTATATATCAGATTCAGATTCAGATTCAATTTTAATTGTCATTGTCAGTGTACAGTACAGAGACAACGAAATGCATTTAGCATCTCCCTGGAAGAGCGACATAGCAAATGATTTGAATAAATAATAATAAGTGTCCGGGGGGGGGGGGGTGTTTGGCAGTCACCGAGGTACGTTGTTGAGTAGAGTGACAGCCGCCGGGAAGAAGCTGTTCCTGGACCTGCTGGTTCGGCAACGGAGAGACCTGTAGCGCCTCCCGGATGGTAGGAGGGTAAACAGTCCATGGTTGGGGTGAGAGCAGTCCTTGGCGATGCTGAGCGCCCTCCGCAGACAACGCTTGCATTGGACAGACTCAATGGAGGGGAGCGAGGAACCGGTGATGCGTTGGGCAATTTTCACCACCCTCTGCAGTGCCTTCCAGTCGGAGACAGAGCAGTTGCCATACCATACTGTGATGCAGTTGGTAAGGATGCTCTCGATGGTGCAGCGGTAGAAGTTCACCAGGATCTGAGGAAACAGATGGACCTTCTTCGGTCTCCTCAGGAAGAAGAGACGCTGGTGAGTCTTCTTGATCAGAGTTGAGGTATTGTGGTTCCAAGAGAGGTCATCAGAGATGTTGACTCCCAGGAACCTGAAGCTAGAAACACATTCCACCTCCGTCCCGTTAATGTGGATGGGGGTGTGCGTGCCACCTCTGGACTTCCTGAAGTCTACAATGAGCTCCTTGGTCTTCTTGGAGTTAAGGGCCAGGTTGTTATCAGCGCACCATGCTGCTAAGTGCTGGACCTCCTCCCTGTAGGCCAGCTCATCGTTGCTGATGAGGCCAATCACCGTTGTATCATCTGCATACTTGATGATGGTGGTAGTGCCATGTACAGGTGTGCAGTCATAGGTGAAGAGGGAGTAGAGGAGGGGGCTCAGCACACAGCCCTGTGGAACGCCGGTGTTCAGGGTGAGGGTTGAAGAGGTGTGCTTGTCTAACCTCACAGATTGGGGTCTGTTGGTTAGAAAGTCCAGTATCCAGTTGCAGAGGGAGGGGTCGATGCCCAGGTTACCGAGTTTGGTGATCAGTTTTGATGGAATAATGGTGTTGAATGCTGAGCTGTAATCGATGAACAGCATTCTTCGGACAATTAAAATTGAATCTGATATGTAAATTGTCCCCATTGTGTGGAGGATAGTGTTCGTGTGCGGTGATCGTTGGTCAGTGCGGACTCGGTGGGCCGTGTCTCTGTATCTCTAAACTGAACTAAAAAGGAGTATCTGTGGATTCCTAGAACTGGGCTTTGGGCAGGATGTATCGGTACACTCCTGTCGGCAAGCTGCGTACTTTTCCCTTAATACACACTCCCTCTTATTGTTCTTTGTCCCTGGTCACTTAGTGCTCAGACCTGCCCCTAACTGAACAACATTCTTATTGATTAAAGTAAGTCGATCCTTCACTCAGACTTCCACCACAATTGATTTGGGGCCCCATGTCGGAGGAAGGATGTGCTGGCTCTGGAGGGGGTCCAGAGGAGGTTTACAAGAATGATCCCAGGATTCAGGGGGTTAACATACGATGAGCGTTTGACGGCACTGGGCCTGCACTCGCTGGAGTTTCGAAGAATGAGGGGGGACCTCATGGAAACTTACCGAACAGTGAAAGGCTTAGATAGGGTGATTGTGGAGGGGATGTTTCCACCAGTGGGAAAGTCCAGGACTAGAGCTCCCAGAATTAAAGGACGTTCGTTTGGGAAAGAAATGAGGAGAAATTTCTTTAGTCGGAGGCTAGTGAATCGGTGGAATTCTTTGCCACAGAAGGCTGCGGAGGCCTAGTCAGTGGATATTTTTAAGGCAGAGATAGATAGATCCTTGATTAGTACGGGTGTCAGGGGTTATGGGGGGAAAAGGCAGGAAAATGGGGTTAGGAGGGAGAGATAGATCAGCCATGATTGAATGGCGGAGTAGATTTGAAGGGCCGAATGGCCGAAATCCACTCCTATCACTTATGAACAAGTTAAAATTTGCACTCTGATATTATTCATTACAGTGCTACATGTTCAATTGCCTTTCCACATCTTGTTCAAGGGATATGGGGAGAAAGCAGGAACGGGGTACTGATTCTGGATGATCAGCCATGATCATATCGAATGGGGGTGCTGGCTCGAAGGGCCGAATGGCCTACTCCTGCAGGCATTTTCTATGTTTCTATGTTATTGTTATTTCTATTGTTAGCAGCCATGTTTGTACTTCCAGGTTGTATCTACATGAGCCTCAAACCATCGTGCACCTTCATTCCACTCTGCAGTTTGTTTGGAAAGACAGCTGGCTACTGTGAACCTTTAGTTCAGCACCTGTCCCCACTCCTGGTTAGAAATTGATTAAAGTGGTCCTGCATGACAGATGGGGAATGTTAGTCATAATGAATGCATGACCGGAAATCACCGTGTGAGCGAGCCTACTGCTACAGCCAGGAATTGTTAGTGCTGAAAGATTAGGGCCAAACTGTACCAAATGATAAAGGGAATAACGTTTAGTGCAAGAAGCCTGTCAATCCAATCAAGGACCATCCGAGGGTCTCCAATGAGGTAGATAGTAGTTCAGCACTGCTCTCTGGTTGTGGTAGGATGATTCAGTTGCCTGATAACAGCTGGGAAGAAACTGTCCCTGAATCTGGAGGTAGACAAAAATGCTGGAGAAACTCAGCGGGTGGGGCAGCATCGATGGGGCGATCCACTGAGTTTCCCCTGTACTTCGTGTCTTCATCAAGATTCCAGCATCTGCAGTTCCTTATGTCTCCATCACTCATAGAGTCATAGAATCCTGGAATGATACAGCGCGGAAACAGGCCCTTCAGCCCAACTTGCCCACACCGGCCAACGTGTCCCAGTTACCCTAGTCCCAATGTGGTACACTGTGAAATCGACAGAAGGATGGAGGGTTGGGTGTTTATGCATGCTATTTTCGTGATATTTATTTTAGTTGTTTATCTTTTAATATTTTACCTTGTATGTATCGTTAGCTTTTAGAAATGTTTGAATGGTGCACTGACTGGCTGACATTTTTTAATTTCGTTGTACATGGTTCATGTTACAATGACAATAAAGAAACTATTCTATTCTATTCTATCCTGCCAGTTTTTCTTTGCATAATAGCTGTCCCGGAATATTTAATGGTTCCTTGTTTTTGCAGCTCATACGAAGCCCTCAAGTGAAGGTTTCTGCCACGTTCACCTCTGGAATGTGATGTACAAATTTACGCCAACAACATTGATTCCTATGTGTTTAGTTGTCATATACCCACCTTCGATCCTGACTACGGGTGCTGTCTGTACGGAGCCTGTACGTTCTTCCAGTGACCTGCGCGGGTTTTCACCGAGATCTTCGGTTTCCTCCCACACCCCAAAGACGTACAGGTTTAGGCAGTCTCGGTGGCGCAGCAGTAGACTTGCTGACTTATGCCCCTGTCCCACTTAGGAAACCTGAACGGAAACCTCTGGTGACTCTGTGCCCCACCCAAGGCTTCCGTACGGTTCCTGGAGGTTGCAGGTGGTTGCCGGAGGTTGCAGGTAGTGGAAGCAGGTAGGGAGACTGACAAAAACCTCCGGGAACCGCACGAAAACCTTGGGTGGGGCGCAAAGTCTCCAGAGATTTCCGTTCAGGTTTCCTAAGTGGGACAGGGGCATTAAGGGCGCCTGTCCCACTGTACGATGTAATTCAAGAGTTCTCCTGAATTGCCTCTGATTCGAACTCGGAGAATTACGGTAATTGCCGTTCGTAGGTACTCGGGGCTCTCGTGGACATTTTTTACACTGCTGAAAAAACTTCACGAGTTACCGTGTTTCCCGAGTACCTACCGTTAGCGTTACGAGCCGCTACGAGACATCCATGAGCTCCGACGTACCCGCTACGTACATTCTACATACTTACCACGAGTTTGACTTTTTTTAAACTCGGGCGAGCTCTTGAATTACCTCCTACAGTGGGACAGGCCCTTTACAGTGCTTGCAGCGCCAGAGACCCGAGTTCGATCCCAATTACGTTTGTACGTTCTCCCCGTGACCTACGCGGGTTTTCTCCGAGATCTTCGGTTTCCTCCTACACTCCAAAGACGTACAGATTTGTAGGTTTAATTGACTTGGTATAAATGTGTATTGTTCGTAGTGTGTGTTTAGGGTAGCGTTAATTTGCTGGGATCGCTGGTTGGACTGAGTGGGCCATATAACCATATAATATAACCATATAACAATTACAGCACGAAACAGGCCATCTCGACCCTTCTAGACCGTGCCGAACACGTATTCTCCCCTAGTCCCATACACCTGCGTTCAGACCATAACCCTCCATACCTTTCCCGTCCATATAACTATCCAATTTATTTTTAAATGATAAAAACGAACCTGCCTCCACCACCTTCACTGGAAGCTCATTCCACACAGCTACCACTCTCTGAGTAAAGAAGTTCCCCCTCATGTTACCCCTAAACTTCTGTCCCTTAATTCTCAAGTCATGTCCCCTTGTTTGAATCTTCCCTACTCTCAGTGGGAAAAGCTTATCCACGTCAAAACTCTGTCTATCCCTCTCATCATTTTAAAGACCGAAGGGCCTGTTTCCGCGCTGTATCTCTAAACTAAACTAAATAATGTTAATGGATGACCTGAAAGTAGTTGCAGAATTCCCTAAACGTCTGTAGTTACAGCTCAATGGTACCATATCATTCTTACCACATCAACCTCTTCTTCTAGCTCTCTGACAAAGAGCAATCCAACCATGACCTCAACGGTGGAACAGGCGGAGGATGATGGCTGACTTTAGTGGAGCGTCACAACAGCTGGGAAGGCGGATGAAGGCTGCAGCAGAAAAGGGTCTCCGGTCGTCTTGGACTCCATGCCACTGGATCCTGACCCAGATCTGTCAAGGACCATGTGGTGGCTGCCTGTGCACCAGTCTCCCCACGTTAAACAAAGTCACGCACAGGCGTCCTCCATAGGAGAGGACAGTCACAGTTGTTTCGAGCGACCATCGATGATATTTTTAACCTGAGTTTGAGAAAAGGAACAGAAACTAAGTGAACCTTTATTTCCTGTTCAGCTTCATTTAATTGTGGGCGTTATCCTCAGTGTTTTAACTTTCTTAAATAGGTACATGCCTTGTTCTGTCTTGCGCTGTATTCCTGAAGTCCTGCCGCACATTCGTCCTCCAGTTAAGAGGGTGGCACAGTGGCGCAATGGTAGAGTTGCTGCCTCACAGCGCCGGAGACCCGAGTTCGATCCTGACTACGGCTGCTGTCGGTACGGAGTTTGTACGTTCTCCCCGTGACCAGCGTGGGTTTTCTCCGAGATCTTCAGTTTTCCCCCACACTCCAAAGGCGTACAGGTTTGTTGGTTCATTGGCTTGGTGTAAGTGTAAAATTGTCCCATGTGTGCGTAGGGCAGTGTTAATGTGCATTGATCGCTGGTCGTTGCGGACTCAGTGGGCCGAAGGGCCTGTTTCCGCGCTGTGTCTCTAAACTAAACTAAACTAATAATGATAATAATAATAATTTTATTTATAGAGCACTTTAAAAACAATCATAGTTGCAACAAAGTGCTGTACATCACTAATCATTGACAAAAAAGTTAATACACACCAAAAATAACAATCAAAAGAAATAGTAGGAAAAGACATGTAAAATAAAGAAACATCAAAAACACCAAAAACAGAAGCAAAGTCTCAGGCATGGTCAAAAGCCAGGGAGTACAAATATGTTTTAACACTGGATTTGAAGATGTTAAGTTGTAAGTGGGCGAGCAGAGGGTGGTATGGCTTATTGTTATACATATGGGAGGCAAGATCAATTATGCCATAATTCTTGATATGTACAATCATTTATTGTTGTTTTTTTAATCAATATAACAACATTTATTTCTGTCTTAATAAAATCCATCTTTGGCAACCCAATTAAGGACATGTTTAGAGATACAGCATGGAAACTTTCCCTTCAGCCCACCAATTCTGCACTGACCAGCGATCCCTGCACCCAAATGATAGTTCTACACACAAACACTACAAATGCAATTATACCAAGCCAACTGACCGACAAACCTGCATGTCTATGGAGTGTGGGAGGAAACCGGAGCTCCCGGAGAAAACACACGCAGGTCACGGGGAGAACGTACAAACTGTATGGACAAGCAACTGTAGTCAGGCACCATAAGGCAGCAACTCTACCGCTGCACCACCAATGGCCTTTAATGTGCCAGCACAACCTTCTGTTAATTGAAGAAAAGGAGGTTTGAAAATTGAGGCCACAGGTCTGGCAAAAGCTATGGTATCTACTGGATGTAGACAGAAAAAGCTGGAGTAACTCAGCCGGACAGGCAGCATCTCTGGAGAGAAGGAGTGGGTGGCGTTTCGGATCGAGACCCTTCTACAGGCTGATGTCAGGGGAGGGGGTGGGACAAAGATAGATTGTAGGCGGAGACAGTGAGACCAGTGGGAGAACTGGGAAGGGGGAGGGGTGGAGAGAGAGGGAAAGCAAGGGCTATTTGAACCTCCGTCAACCTACATCTACCTACATCAACCGGCGACAGGTACCGGCGACTGAATTGTCTTCAGTTGTCTTCAGTTGTCGCCGACAGGGTCGTAGCTTGTCGTAGCTTGTCGCGGGTGGTTAGCAGGTTGACTCCTGTTGTCATAGCTTGTCGCGGGTGGATGTAGGTTGACGTAGGTGTGGTCATAGTTCCAATGGTCGCCGGTTGTCGGTAGCTTGCCGTGGCTTGACGTCAACGAGGTGGTAGGTTGTTGTAGCTTGTCGTAGACATTGTCGTAGGGAGGGGCCAGTCGCAGGTGTTTCGGCGGCAGTCACCTAAAAAATTGCCTAAGTGGGACAGGCCCTTAACAGGTAACATCTTTCTGCTGAAGATAGACACAAAATGCTGGAGTAACTCAGCGAGACAGGCAGCATCTCTGGAGAGAAGGAATGGGCTTCTCTCCAGAGATGCTGCCTGCCCCACTGAGTTACTCTAGCATTTTGTGTCTATCTTTGGTGTAAACCAGCATCCGCAGTTCCTTGCTACACATCTTTCTGCTGAATGTGGTAA
Organism: Leucoraja erinaceus; assembly: GCF_028641065.1. Lineage (NCBI taxonomy): Eukaryota > Metazoa > Chordata > Chondrichthyes > Rajiformes > Rajidae > Leucoraja > Leucoraja erinaceus. The sequence goes on along the minus strand of NC_073378.1, from coordinate 123,627,237 downwards.
GTGCTGCAAAACGCCATCTCACAGTAGGCACATCCTTGTTGCTGTGTTTCCTGTAAGGCTGACAGGATGTGGTAACTAACATCAACAATTCATTAATTTGTTACGTAGCCATCGGAGGCAAGGAGAGATACGTTTTTTTTCTCTTTGCTCATTTTACCTCCAGATTTTGTAAGCTATATTCAGTAAAAACCTTTATTTTATTTATTTTTCTCCGATTTTTTCACCCAAGCAACTAAAGATCCTGCAGAAAATTCCTAGCATTGTTAAACAACTGATATCTGTTTAGAAGAGATAGGAACCAGGAAAACAACCCTTGGCTGTATGTGGTTCTTATCTCCATGCAGTGTCAAACTGCAGAACGTACAAACAAGGACAGTCTCTGCTCCAGTATTTCATATCATTTCATTTCAAGGGCGGCATGGTGGTTGCTGCCTTATGGGCTGTAACCACAAAGTATTCTGTTCGGCCCCCAATGGTCCCCCCTTTCTTCCCGGCCGCTCCCCCATTCCTTGATGATCATAATTCTGTCAAAGACTTGATCAGCTAACGTGTAGGGGTCTGAGTACCAAAGAAGATGATATGAAGATGCTCTGAAAAAGGGTCTTGACCCAAAACGTCACCTATTCCTTCTCTCCAGAGATGCTGTCTGACCCACTGACTTACTCCAGCTTTTTGTGTCTATCTAAGATGGTATGTGTGTTCCCCAGGTGGTTAAAATTGCTTTTAGCACATTGGCCTTCATCAGTCAGAGTATTGAGTATAGACCACCAGGGGCGCCGGGAGATGGCAGCTCTGCCGACTGCCGTTCGTTTTTTCTTTCCTTTTGTTATTTTTTAGTTTGTTAAAAGTTTGTTTTAACTTCAGTCTGTTTTATGTGGGGGGGGGAGGGGTTGGGGGAAACTTTTTTTCAAGTTCCTACCTTCCGGGAGATGTGATCAATTTTCGGATCACATTCTCCGGGCTCTGCGGCCTAACATCGCTGGAGCTGGAAGCCACCTCGGACTGTCGTGAGCCCCACCGCGGGGCACGGACTTAACATCGGAGTGGATCCCTTGCCTGGGATCGCTCCCACCGTGGCCTGCGGACTTACCATCAAGGGCTCGCAGTCTCGGGAGAGGCTGAGTCGGGAGCTCCAACGTCGCGGAAGGTTCGACCAGCCCCGGCGCAAGGTTCGATCGCCCGGCGCGGGGGAGCTGACGTATCCCCCGATGCGGGAGCGGATCACCTCGATGCAGAGGGCCTGAATGCCTCCAGCTATGGGAGTCAAGACCGTCCCGTCAATGGAGGGCTCGAGGCCCCTGACCCAGGAAGAACAAAAGGAAGGACTTGAACTTTATTTCGCCTTCCATCACAGTGAGGAATGTGTAGGAGTCACTGTGGTGGATGTTCATGTTAAAATGAGTTTTTGACTGATCTGTTGCTTTTAATTGTATGACTGACCTGGGCAATGAAATTCCTTGTATGTTGCAAAACATACTTGGTGAATAAAGTGCGATTCTGATTCTGATTCTGATTCTGAAGTTGGGAGGTCATGTTGCAGTTGTATAAGACATCGGTGAGACCGCATTTAGAATAATGTGTTTAGTTCTGTGCACCATGTTATAGGAAAGATATTGTCAAGCTTGAAAGGGTTCAGAGAAGATTTATGAGGATGTTGCCAGGACTACGGGGTGCGGGCTACAGAGAGAGGTTGAGTAGGCTGGGTCTCCATTCCTTGGAGCGCAGGAGGATGAGGGGTGATCTTATTGAGGATAAAATCAGGAGAGGAATAGATCGGGTAGATGTACAGAGTCTTGCTCAGATTAGGGGAATCGAGGACCAGAGGACATAGGTTCAAGGTGAAGGGGAAAAGATTTAACAGGAATCTGAGGGGTAACTTTTTCACACAAAGGGTGGTGGATGTATGGAACAAGCTGCCAGAGAAGTTAGTTGAGGCTGGGACTATCCCAACATTTAAGAAGGAGTTCAGGTACATGGATAGGACAGGTTTGTCAGTTAGACAGGTACAAGGGGATCAGGGGGTATGGATAAGGACAGGTGAGTTGGAATCAGCCATGTATATGGTGGTGCAGGCCGAAGGGCCGACACGGGTTTCTATGTTTCTAGGGAAGTATATGGACCAAACACGGGCAGGTGGGACTAGAGTAGCTGGGACATGTTGGCCGATGTGGGCGTTCATTCACTCGTGTGTCAGACGATGTATAGCCCGCTGTTGGCTACTGTCGTCGTTCAACAGGTTGCCGGAATGGTCGCCCGATGCGTCACAGAGTGCGTAGTGTCATCGTATCCGGGGATCGCCACGAGGAGGCTTCTGTCATGATCCCCGCCGGCATGGGCAAGTTGGGCTGAAGGGCCTGTTTCCACACTGTATCACTCTATGACTATGACTCTCTCTGGAGCACCTAGGCAACGAAGATTCCAACGTCATTCTCTTTGAGTTTAATTTATTGTCATGTGTATAGTGAAATGCCGTTGGTGTGTTCTATTTATTGACTATAGCTCTGCCTTAAATGCCACAATCCCCTCCAAATTTTCTTATGAGAAGAAAGAAATTCTCTTCCAATAAACTGTTATAACTTAACCTCTTAGCCTCCTCCTCCCCAGTAAAAAGAGTCCCAGTCGATGTAGTCTCCCATTGAAACTCAAGGCCTCCCTGCCCAACAACATCCTTGTGGATGTCCTATGCAGCCGTTCCATCTTAGTCACATCCTTCCTATAATATAGTGGGCAGAACTGCACACAGGACTCCAGGTGCGGTCTCACCAATCTTTGTACAGCTATAACATAACATCACAACTCTTGTACTCAATGCTCTGATTCTTCAGTTTATTTCCTAAAAGCCCTGTCCCACTGTACGAGTTCATTCAAGAGCTCTCGCTAGTTTAAAAAAACGGGTACGTCGGAGCTCGGGGGCGTCTCTTAGCGGCTCGTAACGCTAACGGCAGGTACTCGGGAAACGCGGTAAGCACGGGAAGGTTCGTGAAGTTTTTTCAACATGTTGAAAAATGTCCACGAGAGCCCCGAGTACCTACGAGCGGCCATTACCGCAAATCTCCGAGTTCGAATCAGGGGAAACTCGGGAGAACTCTTGGAATGAACTCGTACAGTGGGACAGGGCTTTAAGTTTCACACAAAGGCAGCAGTTGAAAGGTCTAGGAAGGGACTGCAGATGCAGGTTTAAACCGGAGATAGACACTAAAAAGCTGGAGTAACTCAGCGGGTCTGTCTGACCAGATTTTTATGTCTATCGACAGTTCAAAGGTACTGCACTGCCAATAAGGTTGGATAAGATAGTTTCACAGTTTAGAATCAAACACATAACAAGTTGTGTTTCCTAATAAAGTTTCACTCTTTAGTGAAATTGCATCTGTGGGGACATTGTCTTTCCGTTGCTACCATCCGAAGAATGGTGTCCATGTCAAATGAAATCAGTTTCACAATGTGAAGAAACTGGTGATTACAATCTGTGATGGAACACAGGTTACACAAGACACTTCCCGTTTTCAGGGGTGTAGGAAGGAACTACAGATGCTGGTTTAGAACAGCATGGTGGCGCAGCGGTAGAGTTGCTGCCTTACAGCTTGCAACGCCCGGGACCTGGATTCGATCCCGACTACGGGTGCTGTCTGTACAGAGTTTGTACTTTCTCCCCGTGCCCTGCGTGGGGTTTCTCTAAGATCTTCGGTTTCCTCCCACACTCTAAACACGTACAGGTTAATTGTAAATTGTCCCTAGTGTGGGTAGGACAATGTTAATGTGCAGGGATCGCTGGACAGTGCAGACTCGGTGGGCCAAAGGTCCTGTTTCCGGCTGTATCTGTAAACTAAACTAAACTAAACTAAACTAAACTAAACTAAACTGAAGTGAGAGAGATACAAAATAGTGGAGTATTGAACCCTCTCCGACGGAATAAACATGGAATAATCTCCACCCTTCTATAGTTACCCAACCAGATGCAACTAAATTTAAAGTAGCTCTTTCTTCCCAATAACCCTTTCTAGCTTAAGTCCTCCCTCCACCACCTCCAGTTTAAATTCCATTTCGAATATTTTGGAGGACCAAGAAACCAAGAACCAAGAACCAAGAACCAAGAGTAACTCAGCTGAACTGGCAGCATCTTTGGAGAGAAAGAATGGGTGACGTTTCGAGTCCAGGCCCTTCTTCAGGCTCGTCAGGGGAAAGGGAAACGAGAGACAGAGAGGTGATGTAGAGATAAAGAACAAATTAATCAAAGATATGCAAAAAAGTAACAATGATAAAGGAAAGAGGCCATTGTTAGCTTTGCTAGGTGAGAACGAGAAGCTGGTGAAGGAATCCTGTACACACATACTTGTTTTGATTGTGATATATTTTCTGTCTGTAAATCTGACCACAATAGCCTATGGATCTATAAATGTAACATTGTGGAAGCATAAAATCAATTCATCAAGGCAGACTTTGGATACCCAGCTATAGAATCACCAGCCATCAGGAAAAGATGTCAATGGACCCTTGATAAAAGTCAATGACTGCAAGTTGAAATGATGAATGCTCTGGGCAGAATAGAAAGGAACTGCAGATGCCAGTGTTCTCACTATAACTGCGGGCATCGACATTTGGCAAGCAAATCTAGGGAAAACAATTCTCTCATTGAATTTACTTGTGTCTTCACTGTTTTAGAAATCATTACGACTTTATTGAGTAAAAATTTATGCTTACAAATGAAGAGACTCATAAATGTTAAAGCATCATAAATTTAGAGATAGCACAGTTACTTTAACTAACATGAGCTGCAGAACAGATTAAATAAACTTTAATGGTTATGTCCTGTCATTGGAATCACTTCCAAAAACCAAGAAGTTAAAAAGATGATCAATCTTGCTTATCTTTTGAGCGTTATTGTGTGAACAGTGAGCTCAGATAACATTGGTATTAAAATTACGCAGGATTTAACCATGGGAGAGAAATGAAGAAATATGAACTGGCGCAGAACATTGAGTAAATATTCAGAAAAATAAGCACAAGACAAGATAATTTAGTTTAGGTCAGAGAAATGACGTGGAAACAGACCCTTCGGCCCACCGACTAACAATCACCCATGCTCTCGTTCTATCCTCCACTCTTGGGAAAATTTACTGAAGCCAATTAACCCGTATAGGCTTTGGAGTGTGTGTGGGGGAAGGGGGGGGCAAACCGGAGCACCCGGAGAAAACCCACGCAGTCACAGGGAGAGTGTACAAACTCCGTACAGACAGCACACTTGGCTGGGATTGAACCCGGGTCTCTGGTGCTGTAAGGCAAAACTCTACTGCTGCGCCACACTGACGCCCAAAAGATATTACAATTAAGCATTCTGGCATCATGGATCATTAACTTCAGCATCAAATAAATGCTGAAGAAATGCATAGAATATACTGTAGATCAAAAAGGTATTTGGCACTTTGGCCTTCATCAGTCAGAGGATTGAGTTTAGAAGTTGGGAGGTCATGTTGCAGTTGTATAAGACGTTGGTGAGGCTGCATTTAGAGTATTGTGTTCAGTTCTGGGCATCATGTTATAGGAAAGATGTTGTCAAGCTGGAAAGGGTACAGAGAAGATTTACAAAGATGTTGCCAGGTCTAGAGGGTTTGAGCTATAGGGAGAGGTTGAGTAGGCTGGGACTCTATTCCATGGAGAGCAGAAGGATGAGGGGTGATCTTATAGAGGTGTATAAAATCATGAGAGGAATAGATCGGGTAGATGCACAGTCTCTTGCCCAGAGTAGTTGAATCATGGAACAGGGGGCATAGGTTTAAGGTGAAGGGGAAAAGATTTAATAGGAATCTGAGGGTAGCTTTGTCACACAAATGGTGGTGGGTGTATGGAACAACCTGCCAGAGGAGGTAGTTGAGGCTGGGACTATCCCAACGTTTAAGAAACAGTTAAACTGGTACACGGATAGGACAGGTTTGGCGGGATATGGACCAAACGGGAGCAGGTGGGACTAGTGTAGCTGGGACATGTTGGCCAGTGTGGGCAAGTTGGGCCGAAGGGCCTATTTCCACACCGTGACTCTATGACTCTACCCCAATTATTTGTTCACATTGTGGTGCCTGAGATGATACTAGGTTTGGGAGTGCTCGCACCGACACCTGTAGTGGGGTGTACCTGCGTGATACATTTTATTTACAGGGTGGGACCGCTGATTCTCACTATCAGGCCGCATGTGCAGAGGCGTTGGCTTGTCCCGGCACCTCAGTCCTGGGTTTTGCCTCCGAATATGTGTGCAGTCCCTCGTTGACCATGGGCAGGAAGAGACACTAGCGCTCAGGCTTGCCCCGGCCACTCAGTCTCAGCGTGTAGAGTTGCCATGGCCACGGTGGCGCAGCGGTAGAGCGGTTGCCTTACAGCGCTTATTGAGCCAAAGGGAGGGCTTGTACACTCTGGAGTTTAGAAGGAGGAGAGGAGATCTTATTGAAACATATAAGATTGTTAAGGGTTTGGATACCCTCGAGGCAGGAAACATGTTCCTCATGTTGGGGGGAGTCCAGAACTAGGGGCCACAGTTTAAGAATAAGGAGTAAGCCATTTAGAACGGAGATGTGGAGACACTTTTTCTCACAGAGAGTTGTGAGTCTGTGGAATTCTCTGCCTCATTTGGCGGTGGAGGCAGATTCTTTGGATACTTTCAAGAGAGAGCTAGATAGGGCTCTTAAAGATAGCGGAGTCCGGGGATATGGGGAGAAGGCAGGAATGGGGTACTGATTGTGGATGATCAGCCATGATCGCATTGAATGGCGGTGCTGGCTCGAAGGGCCGAATGGCCTACTCCTGCACCTATTGTCTATTGATCTGGGTTTGATCCTGACTACTGGTGCTGTCCGTATGGAGCTAGTACGTTCTCCCCATGTCCATCTGGGTTTTCTCCGACACTTCGGGTTCCTCCCACACTCTAAATGTAGGTTAATTGGCTTGGTGTAAGTGCAAATTGTCCCTAGTGTGTGCAGGATGGTGTTAATGTGCAGGGATTGCTGGTCGGTGCGGACTCGGCGGGCCGAGGGGCCTGTTTCCGCGCTATATCTCTAAAAGTAAAAAAAAATTAAAAGAGGCGCTGACTGTGTCGGGTTTCTTCTTGGCAGTCCAATCTGGTGGAGCTGGTGCTCTCAGGTTTCTCCCAGTGGCTCAGTCTTCCTTGAATCTGCAACAGAGGAACACTGTCAGGAGTTACCCACTTAGGAGACTTTTGGATAGGCATATAGATATTCAGGGAATAGAAGGCTATGGATTTTGTGCAGGAAGATAAGAGTTGACCTTTACATCATGTGTAGCAAAGACATTGTGGGTTGAAAGGTGCAGGAAGGAATCGCTGATGCTGGTTTAAACTGAAGATAGACACAAAAAGCTGGAGTAACTCAATGGGACAGGCAGCATCTCTGGATGGAAGGAATGGGTGACGTTTTGGGTTGAGACCAGTCTGAAGAAGGGTCTCGACCCGAAACATCACCCATCCCTTCTATCCAGAGATGCCGCCTGTCCCGCTGAGTTACTCCAACATTTTGTGTCTGTCTTGTGGGGTTGCGGGCCTGTTCTTGTGATAGGTTCTAGGTTATATGTAAACTCAATGTGAACAATTATTGCATTATTGTAACAAAAACAACATTTAAGGAGATTGGGTCGACTGATGCACCCTGGCAAGGCAGCATTAGTGCCATGCACATGCCCCCCAATACTCACCATTGTGTACCCAGTAGGAGGGCATTGCATTGGCATAGCCCCAGGAGATCCAAGATCCTCTAGTGCCATTCCATGAAAATATGGGCAAGATGCCAAAATGCCGACGTCATCCCATCCACTTTTGCAATCAGGACCGAGAAATAGGCCCATGCAGAATTTCAGAATCTGTAATCAATGAACAAGAGATATGTAACTAAAGGTCACAGAGACTCAGGCAAATTGCCCCACAATGGCGCTCGTCGAAACAGTTGCCTACATTGTTAAATTGCTCATCCCATTTCTATGCATAGAGCAGTTGTACATATCATATTAGTGTGGAGGTTACTGTTTATGTACAGCATTTTTCTCCATGATATTTTACAATTATTGGCCTTGGTTATCCCATCACAGATACAGGCTCTTGATTTCCCCCTTGCTATGCCTGTTATGGTTCACTTTTGAAGCCTTTTATCCGGTGTTCCGGAAACCGAAAAGCTCCGAAAATCGGCCATTTTTTCCAGATGTCGTCTGCGCACCAAAGCTCGCGTTTGGCGCCAAACTTGACCCAAAACGACCCACGGTCAACCCAGGTCTGTACTACTGTAGCGGCTGCCTCCTCCCTGGAGACCGGGAGACGCTTAAACATCTGTAAATCATTGCTTAAATGTTAGTCAGTTAGTTTGGAGGGCTTTTATGTGAAGGGGGGTGAAGGGGTAAACTTTAATTCTTAGTCCCCTACCTGGTCGGAGAGGCGGGGAGCGGTCAATGCCTTACCGGGTCGCCGTGCAGTAAGCTCCGCAGCGCTGTGGCCGGTGGGGGGATGGGCGGCGCCGGTTGTAGCTCCGACCCCGGCAACTCTACCCCTGGCTGCGAGGCGCTCCCAAATCCAGCGCGGCCCACGGCCGGACGCCCCAGCTCCGCGAATGTCGGGAGGAGTCGGCGGCATCGCAGCGCTGGGATACCAGTGGGGGTAGCGGGCACTATGCCTTACCGGGTCGCCGTGCGGCAAGCTCCGGAGCGCTGTGGCCGCCGAAGAGAACGTGACGCGGTACGTCGCTGGATTTGGAGCCGCGCAGCCAGGGGTAGAGTTGCCGGGGTCGGAGCTCCAACCGGCGCCGCCCGCGGCCGGACGGAGCCCCCAGCTCCGCGGC